>NC_069504.1:935180633-935481883 GCF_027579735.1 Bombina bombina | reverse complement strand
GTACATGTACGTATATATTGTGATTGTGTCCCACATATGCTGACTTCTATATAGCGGTCTGGCATTGTTGTTCCTTCCCATAAAGTGACATCTGTAATCTGGTGTAATGATGTTCTTGTTGTACGTAATTCCTAATGGTTTCTGGTGATGGAATCATGATGTTAAAAGTACAGTAAAATCCATATGTTGTGTTTTGTGATTCCTCGAGAGAATGTAATGTGTTTTTCCCCCATCATTTGAATGCACATGTATGATTGAATGTTAAAAGTAATGTATGTGCATCCATGAGTGATCATGTGTTAAGCCTATGTAGATATGCAGTTGCTGCAAGCATATGAGTTGAATAACAGAAATGCAATAATAAAGGTAAATGAGAGATGTTTCCCATTGTGTAGTGTTTGTGAATCCAGAAATGTGTATTGAATTTTATTTTAATTGTAAATGTAATTTTATTGAAATAATAATGTGTTACTAGTGATGGGGATTTGTAGTTGATGTAATCTAAAAGTGTTAAAAATATTTATGGTGTGGTGAATATTTAATATTAAAAAACATAAATCCACCATAGGGAAATAGTCATTTCTTGATCTATTTATCATAGCTGGGTCTAACGCATAAAAGCATGTATTTTCTAGCGCTGGTATTTGGAGTTTTTCAGTCTACGCTATTTGCGTGCGTTAGGGAAATGAGGGTTTCGCGTGCACGAGCACGTCTTCCCAATAGAAGTCAATGGAGGCTCCAAAGATTTCTATATTTTTTTTTCTAAGACTGGTTTTCCTCGTAAAGTGAGTGACGTCATGAGCTTGTGTGAAAAAGTAACTAAATCGTGTTCTTTTTGTAATAAATAAATATTTTGTGTATGTAATGTGGTGTATATTGTTTGTATGCATCGATGAGTGTATGTTTGTGATAATGTTATTCGTTAGATGTAGGTATATGAGGGTCTTTTCCCGTATGTCCATGTAAGTCAATGGGAAAATGGATTTGTGTGGATTTTTTTCAAACACCCGAGATCTCGCAACTTTAATCCTTTGTATTTTAAAGAAAAAATAAAAATTCCGAAAAATAAAGATAGTGTTGTGTTTGTATGAGTGTAAGTGTACTTTGTGTAATATTTGTTTTGTGATTCGTGGATGTTTTTTTGTGCGGTATATGTTTACTACTGGGTCTGAGGTGGCGGTAGAAAGTTGAGCGTTAGGTGTATTTTGAGTCGCGGTAAATAAACTCTAAATACCGGAGTGCGTAAAAAACCTGCGTTAGGAGCCTCTAACGCTGGTTTTGACGGCTACCGCCGAACTCTAAATCTAGGCCTAAGAAAGTACCCGTATAGTCCCCAAAACCTAATGCTTTGCTGAAAAACGACAATGCCGCTAACCTGCTCAGAGCTGACAACCTGGACACACCCTCAAGCTTAAAAAACGCTAGCCATTCCAGAACGTGTACCTGAGACGCCTGACACAGCAAGAAACCCTTCTGCTTGCTGAAGCGCTCCCACGCCTTCCAATGCGACGAGTATGCTGCCCACGTCTTAGGAGCCAGCGATGCTCTGATCAGGGGGAGGATGGTCTCCCAACCTCCGCCAGCTGCCAAAGGAAAAGTGGGCATCTTAGACCCTTAGCCGCTGCCCTCAGGGCCACCCTTCTAAACTGATCCCATTGAAATCTCGAAAGGGCATCTGCTATCACATTGCTTACCCCTGGCACGTGCCGCGCTGTGAAGCGAACATTAAGCTGCAAACACCACAAGACCAGGTGCCGGAGGTAGGTCACCACCACCGGCGAGGCTGCTGACAACCTGTTTATGGCGTACACCACGCTCATATTGTCTGACCAGAAGATTACCGACCCATTGGCCAGCCTCTCTCCCCATAGTTCTACTGCAACGACAATAGGGAAGAGATCGAGCAATGCTAGATTACGCGTAAGGCCCGCAGCAATCCAGCCCTCAGGCCATGGCTCCGCGCTCCAGTCTCCGTCCAAACAGGCTCCATAGCCCAACCCGCCTGCAGCATCCGTGAACAGATGCAGTGCTTGGTTGGAAATGGGTCCGTCCCTACAAAGGCAGACCCCATTAAAATGAACCAGGAACCTTTCCCAAACTCTTAGTTTTAGTTTTTTAGCTTTTAGTAGCGCCACTCTCTAGTATTTATTTATTATTTTTAAATTCATTGACCAGGAAGGGGGTTTACAGAGAGAGGCAAAAGTATTTTAAGTCCAAGCGCTGTTTTATATATCTCCAAACTCTTAGGTCGTCCCTCATCTCCTCCGTCACCCGGCGCCTCTGACTATGCGTCCGAGGCCCTTTCAATTGGGCTTCTAACCTACGGTTGAAGACCCTCCCCATGGGGATCGCCCTACCTGCAAAGTTAAGCAATCCCAGCAGAGACTGCAGCTCCTTAATGGAGATGTGCTCCGCGCGACCTGCTGATTGAACCGCCCCAAGGAGGCGGTCGACTTTATCTTTTGGGAGCCTGCATTTGTCAGTTTCCGGACCCCCTACCAGCAGGAAATCATCCAGGTAGTGGGCCACGGCCCCGCCCCCAGATGCCCTCTGCACCACCCAGTGCAGGAAGGAGCTGAAGCATTCAAAAAGGGCACATGACAAGGAGCAGCCCATGGGCAAACACCTGTTAACAAAGAATTCACCCTCAAACTTCATCCCCATCAGCCGAAAGGAGGAAGGATGAAGCGGGAGCAAGTGGAAAGCAGACTCAATGTCCAGCTTGGCCATCAAGGCCCCGCGACCCTGAGAGCGAACCACCTCCAGTGCCTCGTCAAAGGACTGATAGTGTACAGAGCTGAGGTCCGGATCTATCGCGTCGTTCACTGACGCTCCTTAGGGATATGACAGGTGATGAATAAGCCTGTACTTTCACTTCTCCTGCTTGGGAACTACTCCCAGTGGAGAGACTACTAGATCCGCGAGTGGCCGTTCCTGAAATGGGCCGACCACCCTCCCCAGCCTCAGTTCCTTAGCCAACTTTTCCCTCACTACGTGCGGGAACTCATAAGCTGACTTTATATTGTGATGGACAGATGACCCTGTTACTTGAGAAGTAACCGGTATCTTAAACCCCACCCTCAACCCTGACGACAGGACTGCCGCTGCCTCCCCGTCAGGGTATAGCGCCAACCATGGCGCCATCTTCTCGTACTTAAGCGGAGTTTGGGCCCTTTCCCCCAGGTCCCCCTCTACTATTCTGGGTGGGTGTGACTGATTCCCTTCTCTTTGCGCATTCTGAACCCGGGTGTGGTCCGCTGCAAAACTTGCAGATGTGGTGAAAGGAGCAATTCGCTCCCCTGTCACACTGCTTATCCTGGAATTTCCAGCACTCCCTCCCACGCCTCTTCTGGCGCAGAAAGGACCGCTGTGTTCCAGGCTTCGTCACCGCGGGCGGTGAAGTAGACCTTTCGCGCCCCAACTTAGACCACAGGTGCATATCCTGTGTCCCGAAGTGTAAGATGGGGTTGCCTACCATTTTCTTGAGGAATGCCAAATCGTAATCCCTCCAAGCACCTTCCTTGAACCTCTTGTAAATATCACCAATCGTGTCCTGATATTTAAAAAGGTTATGCCCCTGAGTCAGCCACCTATCCACATAGCAGGACGCCAACACCCTATATCCGGCCTGCCATTCCTCATAAGTTTCCTGACGCCAGACTTTTTTGGGGCCAGAGCCCTCGGCCGCCCTCTCCTTAGCTCTACAAGCTTCCGGAGTGAGCTCGTAGATATTCACATATCTACCTTCTTGGATTTTTTTAATCACTTTAGCCTTCAAATGGCCATAAAGTGATGGACTAGGCATGGGTACGAATCCCCGTGCACCGCCACTTTCCTTGACGCCACCTGCCCTGCCGCAACCAACGGCGCATCCCCCACCTGCGCTAAGGAATTGTTCTCTACAATGCCCTGCGTGGCTGCCTTCGCCTGCACCTGCGCTGCCACTAATTTCTTAATCATTCTAAACATCTGCTGTTGGCCCTTACCCACTAAACCTAGCCCTGTCTCGCTATAAGAGCCTGAGTCGCTAGATGAAGACCCAATGTTAGTGTGTGTAATGTCAGTGATGGTGCACTCACCAGACTGCAACAGCTGCTGCGAAGTCCCTTCCGATGCCTGTAGGCGTCCACCTGCTGTTGAGCTGGCAGGTCCTGCAGCTCCTCCATTCGCCGTGCACTGGCTGCTTGTACCAGCCTCCATTCTTTGCTCTGCAACAGATGACACCTGAGGAGACAAAACAGACTGGGGAGTACTCTGAGCGACGAAGAGGGCCCCAGAAGGGGTAGCACCCTCCTTTTCGCCATCCCTCGCCCTCTCATGCACCCCAAGTGCTGCCGCCACAGCCCTTCTGATCAAGTCCTCCTGAACACCTAATGCCTGGCTAACACATTCTCTCACCTCATGCTGAACTTCAGCAGCGATCTGCGCACTGTGCACACATACATTCACACCCCTCAACTGGCCCGGCAGAGAATCACCTTTGTCACCTATAGCACCTGACCCTTGATTCACATTAGCATTGCCTTGTCTATTGGCTATCTCCTGGCCCCTGCCAGTAGCTTGTGTCTGCTCCCTTTGCTGAAAAGGAGGCTGATGTGGACAGACCGCTTCCTGAAAGTTAGAGGCATCATTTGTGCCTATTCCTTGTCCCAAGCAAACTCTCACACATTGTCCCTGTCTCAGAGATTGATTAATAGTGATAGAATCCCTGTTCATAGCGATACCACCACCATTTGTGCTACTACCCCTCAGCACCACCACCTCCGCTTCTATTGGAGGCCTAACCTGTTGCCTGTATCCCTGAGCCTGGAACTCCCCAGCTGCAGTGATGGCGTCATCTGCGCCTCTAACACTTGAGCTGCCCGCCTGCGTGCCTTGCACCTGCCGCCTCTGGTCCCCACTCACAGCCACACTCACATCCTGCCCGGTGCATGCCCCCCAGCCCCCTGTGACCATCGTCGCTGCCTGGAGTCTCCCCAACTTACTAGGGGCTGCTCCGGTAGGCGCCTCCGGTCGTCCTGCAGGGCAAAGTTGCTCGCGCGTACGACCGCGCTCCTCCCCAGAAGAAGATCCGTCAGAGGGGGAGGAGGCGCGACACACGTTACGTGCGGGGGCGTGGCCACACCCCGCACCAACAGAAGGCCCAAAGCCTGCCCAGCCATGCGAACCACCGCCGCTACCATCGGACCCCCCGGCACCATCCAGGCCCTGCTCCAAGCCGCCCGGCCCCCGGCCTGAGGCCAGAGACTGAGCGAGGGCCAAAAACAGTGGTCAGAGCACCCGGCAGGAGCGCCGGCAGCTGCTGAATAAGGGCCCCCATGTCTGCTCCATGCTCCCCAGCCTCCCTTGCATCAGACCCAGCCCTAGCCATAACCTGGGCAGAACTATCCCTGGGAACCGCTCTTGCTGCCCCCCTCCCCCTAGCCCTGGTGCCCGCCCTGGCCCCCGCCCTGCTTGTAGGGTATAACTCAGCTCCCTCCTAACCATCTGCCTAGCTGCAATGGAGGGCCTAATGGGAACCCTAGCTTGGGGGGTAGGGGGTACCACATCTTCCAGGTCTGATGTCTCATTTCCTCCTGCAGGTCTCTTCCTTCTTGAAGGCTCAACCACCGCATCCCTGTACCTCCTGGGAGGCAAAGAAGTACGCCTGGCACGCTTCATGATCACTGAGGCCTAAAGTTAAAGATATCCAGCACTGAAGAAAGTTCTCCTCGAAGTCTGGAGGCAGGAAGAGGCCGAATCCACTGGAACAGGACCCTATAAAGGCAAGAGGTACACCCTCCCACACACTTGCAACATTGTAACATACACACACTTCTAGAACTCTCCAGACTTCAAGTCAGATATCCCTTAATTTTGCTACAGGCCCACTAGAGGGTCTTCCACTTCCATTCTACGTAATGGGTCTTCACACCAGGGGGTCGATTTATGAACAGCCGATGCTGCTTCCGACCCACTCTGCTTCAGTTCCGCCTGAAGCGGAAGTTAAGAAGTAGCGGTCCTAAGACCGCTGCTCCTTAACTCATCTGTCACCTCAGAGGTGGACAGCAATCAGCACGATCGAATATGATCGGGTTGATTGAAACCCCCTGCTAGCAGCCAATTGGCTGCAAATCTGCAGGGAGAGGTATTGCACCAACAGTTCACAAGAATAATAAATTGACCCCCAGGACTATTATTCTATTGGATCTCAATCCTCTTACTATCCTAGATGATGATGTTGTTTAAATGTCAATGATAACAATATATATAAAAAAAAATATCCAGTTAAGATCAACATACAATAACAAAAATAACCTAATAATTCTAATAGTTCATGAAGGGCTTATATTGCTATTCTCATACTAACACATAAGTTTGTCAAAATAAAGCTTTGTTACAGTATTTGTTAGCAAATTCAGTTAAACTCTGCTTCTAGACAATGTAACAAGTATAACCAGCTCAGCCAATGGGGCATATGTATCAAGCTCCGAATGGAGCTTGATGCTCCGTGTTTCTGGCGAGCCTGCAGGCTCGGCAGAAACAGCAGTTATGAAGCAGCGGTCACAAAGACCGCTGCTCCATAACCTGTCCACCTGCTCTGAGCAGTCGGACAGACATCGCCGGAAAACAACCAGATCGAGTACAATCAGGTTGATTGACACCCCCCTGCTGGCTGCCTATTGGCCGCGAGTCTGCAGGGAGCGGCGTTGCACCAGCAGCTCTTGTGAGCTGCTGGTGCAATGCTGAATATGGCGAGTGTATTGCTCACCGTACTCAGCGAGGTCTGATAACTAGAGGCCAATGACTGTAAACAGCCAGGATAGCTTAAATATCCTTCGGATTGCCTGGTGACTGATGACGCTCGCAATAAGGGCGTGACTAACTTTATACGCTATAAAAAGCTCACTACCCATCGGCGCGACTACCTTTGCTAAAGCCGTTCAAGGCAAAACATGTTAGGGACATTAGGGTATTGGTGAGGAGTCCTAGGAGCTCCTGTGTTTTTAGATAGCCTTGTGATACTTTAATGTAGTTTGCTTACTTGCCTTATTGAATACTTAGCCTGGAACAACTTAAATACTAATATGGCTCATTAAATTAACTGAGCAAATTTCTACCACTTACAGCACTTTTGCAAATTATACTTTAAACTTTCATTGAGGTGGCAATATTTGACTACTGCCATAATTTACTCTATAACACTGTGGTAATACTTATTAGTAAAGTAACATTTACAGCAATAGCTAACCAGAGCTTTTTTTTCCGACACGTAACCAGCATCAGTGTCAGATTATGAAAGGATTCTATCAGCTGAGCTCGGAACTGATTGACTACATAGTGCACTATTAGATACCTCATTTTAACCCCATATTTTTGCCCCAGAATTACGTTTGCTGCTAGGGGTATATTTGAATTTAGCTATCCCAAACATTATACTGTGTTTGCTCACTCCTTCATAGTAGCAAAGTCAGCTGTTATATATATGAACATACTGGGGCATTATTGAATAGAAAGCCATACTGCAATACCAGTAGTATTTTTATTGATACAGAACCCATATTATAGATACAATATGAATAAGAGGTTCTAACTTGAACTCCTAACAGGTTAACCTAATACTGCATATTAGGCTACTCTATTAACCCCTATATTACCACAAAAGAGTGTAACTTTTTTGAATGAAACTGATTGTACAAAATAATTATTTACCAACACAAAAGAACAAACCTTACAGTAATAACCGAGTGAAACTCCTTTACAGATATGACAACTATATTATTGATGCAATATGCACAAGAGGTTTTCATTTAAAGGGACATTATACACTCATTTTTTCTTTGCATAAATGTTTTGTAGATGATCTATTTATATAGCCCATAAAGGGTTTTTTTTTTTTTTAAATGTATAGTTTTGCTTATTTTTAAATAACATTGCTCTGATTTTCAGGCTCTTAACTAAGCCCCAAAGTTTTATGTGAATACCGTCAGCTACCTTCTCCAGCTTGCTCCTGTTTGTGTAAAGGGTCTTTTCATATGCAAAAGAAGGGGGAGGGGGGAGTGTCTTATTTGCCACTTGCAGTGGGCTTTCAAGCTGCCTTTGCAACAGAGCCAAACTGACAGCTTCTAAGTAAGTTTTTAAACTGTTTTATACTGGATTTTTATATCAGTATCTGTGCATCATATTCTTTATAGTAGTGTCTATTACATGCAGTTGTATGAAAATGAGTGTATACTGTCCCTTTAAGTTCCAAGTTAGTTAACTATATATTGTATACCTATATATATATATATATATATATATGGTTACTTAATTAACCTCTTCTTTTCCACATAAAAGAGCTGGTTCCCTGTATGAGGAACGCTTAAACTAGTTGCTCCAAAACAAAATTTGTGGTGTTTCTTTACAGTAATTTGTTCAGCCTGTATATGAATAACATACATTGATACATAATTTGAACTAACCCTGAAAATAACGGATAAAGGCAACTTTTTATATAAGTGGACTCACATACAAGTAAGGTAGAAATTTATTTGAGCCAGTTCAGATTATATTGCATTATTCTCGTGGGGCTTTTTATTCCTCAAGCTAGCAAATATTATAGCGCCTTAAAGTATCTGAGAGTGTTTTTAATATAAATATCCTATTTTTTACAACTTAATAAAAGTTAAGTTTTAATATAGTTGAACCACATTCTTTACAATACAAGTAAGTTGTTTTACTATTATCAGCCTTTGTTTGCAATGCAGATTGATCCTTAACGGGACAGTCTACACCAGAATTGTTATTGTTTTAAAAGATAGATAATCCCTTGTTTACCGATTCCCTAGTTTTGCATAACCAACACATTTATATTTATATATTTTTTACCTCTGTGATTATCTTGTATCTAAGCTTCTGCAGTCTGTCCCTTTATTTATTCTTTTGACAGACTTGCAGTTTAGCCAATCAGTGATGGCTCCCAGGTAACTTCACGTGTGTTATCTATATGAAAAACATGAACTAACACCCTCTAGTGGTGAAAAACCTGTTAAAATGCATTCTTAAGAGGCGGCCTTTAAGGTCTAAGAAATTAGCATATGAACCTCCTAAGTTAAGCTTTCAACTAAGAATACCAAGGGAACAAAGAAAAATTGGTGATAAAAGTAAATTGGAAAATTGTTTAAAATTACATGCCCTATCTGAATCATGAAAGGTTTTTTTGGACTAGACTGTCCCTTTAAACCTTTGGGTGCTATTGGTGTATTCTTTCATAAGAGTTGGTCTCTCTTTCTCTCTTATTATATGTCTCACACATGCGCAACATAATAAAATTATTTCAAATAGTCTAAGAATGCTTTCAAACTTTCCCAAAACGCCATTTTATGGCTATATCATGTGCATTTAGGTGTTGCATTAGAAAATGGATTGTGGTTATAAAAACTTTTCGGCTCCATCTAAAAATAGGTCTTTTCACTGTGACATGAAAGCACTATTATGGTTGTGGGAAACAGCAAAAACACACTAATGTGATTGTGTTGAAAAGAAAAATGGCCTTTTCGGACAGAAAATTAGCTTAAAAGACATCAGCTGATAGAATGGTATTGACTCCATAAAGGTTACTTATTCTTATGTTTCAAGTTTCTTATCACTTGCTTAAACCACTGTCTTTATCTCTATCATATACTGTACATACAGTACATATATGAGTGTTTGTGTCTGTCTAACTATCGATTTATCTTTCTGTTTTTCTATCAGCTCTCTCTTCCTATCTATCTATCTATCTATCTATCTATCTATCTATCTATCTATCTATCTCTTATGAAGCAGCGTTCATTGGAAAAGGGAAATAAGCCTTGAAGTCAGAGAATGTAAAGACTATTCTGATCTTTGCTCCCTTTCAAAATTAATGTTTGAACTACTGCAAAAATGTTGGATAAAAATACCGTTAGGTATTAGCCTATTTCTTTTGACTTTAGAATACTCAAGACATCTGACAACACATCAAAGTGTATAGCATAATCGGGAAATTGGAACAACCAATAGAATGCAAGCTCAATCCTATTGGCTGATTGGATCTACCTTGGGATTTTTTCTACCTTAATTAAGATTGGCTGATAGAATTCTATCAGCCAATCGGAATCTAAGGGATGTCATCTTGGATGATGTCATTAAAGGTACCTTCATTCAGTAAGAAGACTCTGGATGAAGAGGATGCTCCACATTGGATGTCTTGAAGATTGAGCTGCTCCACATCGGATGGATAAGGTAGAAGATGCCGTCTGGATGAAGACTTCTGCCCGTCTGGAGTACCACTTCGCCCGGCTTGGATGAAGACTTCTCCCGGATTTATTGAGGAATTCGGCCTGGCTTGGATGAAGACTTCTGCTGCTTCCTTGAGGATGGATGTCCGGTCTTCAGAACTGTAAGTCTATCTTCAGGGGGTTAGTGTTAGGTTTTTTTAAGGGTGTATTGGGTGGGTTTTATTTTTAGGTTAGGGTTTGGGCCTGCAATAGAGCTAACTACCATTTTAAGGGCATTGCCCATCCAAATGCCCTTTTCAGGGCAATGGGGAGCTTAGGTTTTTTTAGAGAGTATTTTGTTTGGGGGGTTGGTTGTGTGGGTGGTGGGTTTTACTGTTGGGGGGTTGTTTGTAAAATGCCCCGCAAAAGGCCCTTTTAAGGGCTATTGATAATTTAGTTTAGGCTAGGGGTTTTTTTTATTTTGGGGGGGGGCTTTTTTATTTTGATAGGACTATTAGATTAGGTGTAATTAGTTTAAATATCTTGTAATTTGTTTATTATTTTCTGTAATTTAGTGGGGGGGGTTGTACTTTAGCTTATTTAATTTAATTTATTTAATTGTTTTTAATTTAGTTAATTTATTTAATTGTAGGGTTAGGTTAGGTGTTATTGTAACTTAGGTTAGGTTTTATTTTACAGGTACTTTTGTATTTATTTTAGCTAGGTAGTTATTAAATAGTTAATAACTATTTCATAACTATTGTACCTAGTTAAAATAAATACAAACTTGCCTGTAAAATAAAAAAAGAATCCTAAGATAGCTACAATGTAACTATTTATTATATTGTAGCTAGCTTAGGGTTTATTTTATAGGTAAGTATTTAGTTTTAAATAGGAATTATTTAGGTAATAATATTAATTTTTATTTAGATTTATTTAAATTATATTTAAGTTAGGGGCTGTTAGGGTTAGACTTAAATTTAGGGGTTAATACATTTATTATAGTGGCGGCAACGTTGGGGGCAGCAAATTAGGGGTTTATAAATGTAGATAGGTGGCGGCTATGCTAGGGACGGCAGATTAGGGGTTAATAATATGTAACTAATGTTTGCGAGGTGGAAGTGCGGCGGTTTAGGGGTTAATATGTTTATTATAGTTGCGACGATGTCCGGAGCCGCAGATTAGGGGTTAACAATTTTATTATAGTGTTTGCGATGCGAGAGGGCCTCGGTTTAGGGGTTAATAGGTATTTTATGGCTTTTAGTGTACTTTTTTAAAAAAAAAAAAGATTTTTATTGAGGTTTTTCAATAGAGTCTGAGTAGATCAATTGTCTATATAATAAATAGTCACTTGGTTGGTAGAGTATATGTTGGGTAATGGAAGGGTTAAGAAAAAGATTAGGAAGTATATGGAGAAAGGGGAGAAAAAAAAAGGGGGGTTTCCTATGACCGCAAATAAGTAGACACAGGAATCCATAAAAGAGCATAAATACATATGCATTTCTCTATTTATGTAGCCAAGCGTCCCATATTAACGAGTAGGTATCCATCTGATCAATCGAATTGTAAAAGTGTCTCTCCATAATTGCCATATAGTTAATCACACCTTTAATTTCTGATAGGCTTGGGGGTTCGGGGGATTTCCAGGATCTTGCTATGCATAGCTTGGTTGCCGTGAAAATATATATCAGCAGTCTCTTCAACATCTGTGTTATATCTTCCCCTAATATGTGTAGAAGGGCGTTGAGTGGAGTAACCTGATTTGTTAAATGTAGGGATCCACATAAGTCCTCAACTTCTTTCAAAAGTGAGGATAATTTTGGGCATTCCCACTAGATATAAAGGTCAGTTCCTTCGTCCCCGCATTCTCGCCAACACAAAGATGAGAATCCTGGGTACATTTTGGCAAGTCTGAAAGGGGTTCTGTGCCATGTTAGCAGAACCTTCACATATACTTCTAACATAGTGATACAATGTATGGTCTTTTTTGTGATAGAAATAGCATATTCCCAGTCTTGGTCCGGAATGTTAGTTCCTACTTCCCTGATCCAGGCCTTAAATTGCCATGGTATCCCCTGAGTAAGGTCTGAAAGGAGCAAATTATACTGGAGCGTGAGAGGTTTGGGTTGCTTAATCAATCCGATTTCCCATGGAGTAGGTTTTCTAGTGTGAGCAGTGAGAAATCCCCAAGTTCTCAGGAAGCTGAGAACTCTTATGGATTCAAATGGAAACCAAGGAGGGGCTGGGTTAAACCTGGTCTGTATCAATGTAAGATCCAGGTTTTGATGCTGGTCAAAAAAATCTCCAACGACGGAGTATCCTACCAATACCTATTCGCCTAAATAAATATTCGCGAGGTCCCAGAATAGCCCTGCTGTGCTATGTATTGGTGAAGTATGGGGGGCAATTAGCAGTCAATTTCTTAAAGATTTCCAAATGTTTAGATTGTGCTGAACTACACCATATGTAAGAATGATTTTAATTTGTTCGTGTTAGGGACCCAAATTAGATCTGTCAGATCCAGGTCATCAGGCATCCCCGAGGCCTCAAGGAGATACCAGCCTGGTCTATCCTCTTTGATACCCCATTCAGAGACATGAGATAATCTTGCTGCTTCTTAATAGGTGAATACATTAGGTGCTGCAATTCCTCTCCAGGTGAATGATCTATGTAGTGTGCTAAAAGCTATTCTATGGGCTTTGTTTTGCCATATATAGTTAATAAAAAGTTTATGGATATAGAATAAGGTTGGCTTTGGGACATTGAGCGGAATGCATCTAAATATATATATATATATATAAAACCTTCGGTATCAGGGACATTTTAACCGCGGCCACTCTGTCTAGCCAGGATAACTCTTTAAAGTCCCATTTTTCTATTAAGTCTTGGAGATTATGGAGCAACAAACTGTAATTGTCTCGAATAATCTGCTCGGGATCTGCACTTAAAAGGACACCTACATGTTTCAGATTTTGTATAGACCATGAGAATGAGTAGAGAGACTGTAAACGTGTCAGAGTGGGTTGGTCTATTTGTATGGGGAACCTTTCCATCTTAGTGAAATTGATTTTATAGTAGCTTAGTTCACCAAAGTGGTGAATCACCTCAAAAAATGTGGGTATAGAAGTCAGTGGCGACATCAAGAGCAGGGTCACATTGTCCGCGAAAATAACTATCTTTTCTGGAGGGGATATGATGGGTACTCATCAGCTGTCTGATTCTCTGGGCATACGGTTCCATTATAATCACAAAAATGAGCAGTGAGAGGGGGCACCCCTGTCTAGTCCTGTTGTGTTAGTGTACATTTTAGCACTTTAGTTATGAGTTTTATGTTACAGCGTTGTACCATAAAACTCTTAACTACTGACCTTTAAATGCGTTAGGGCTCTTGACGGGGTAGGGTGTACCGCTCACTTTTTGGCCTCCCAGGATAGACTTGTAATACCGGTGCTATGGAAGTCCCATAGAAAAAGACTTTATGAAGTTTACGTAAGTCGTTTTGCGGTAAGGCCAAAAAAGTGTGCGGTGCCCCTAAACCTTCAAGACTTGTAATACCACCGGGCGTAAAAAAGCAGAGTTAGGACCTCTTAACGCTGCTTTTTTTACCCTAACGCACAACTCGTAATCTAGCCATATATTTTTTCATCCAACATACATACTGCATTAAAACTTCACTACCACTAATGTATCTTCACTTAATAGATAAGTGGGTATCTTTCACTGCAATCTATTATATATGATACAAAGCAAATATTTTACAGCCTTTGCAATATGTTTGATATCTTATGATGACTTTCCATTTAAATACAAGGTGGAGCACAAAATATAAAAAAATTAACTGAAGTAAAATGTGTATTATTAAGTATTTGTCTGTTATATTTAGCAAATAATGATTCTCCTGCTGGTGTTTATCTTAATGATACAGTAATTAAACACACACAAAAACATAAAACGTGCTTTTAGATTTGTCTGTTGAAAAGTAATTTTCTTAAAGCTCTTAAAGTTCTTGGGCTGCTAAAAAAGCAAAGAAATTGTGTAAAAACAATGGAGGTATTACATATAGCATTTTTATGAGTGAATCTGGAAAGAAAAGTGTTAAACAGGCAACAATGGTATTGTTCTTTGAAACCAGAACTTATTAAAAATGGGTTGAGCTTTCAGGAAAAGCAGATCTCATTATTAGGCCCCAATGTTCAAAACATCGACAGACCATAGGGAAACTGATTAGATTGCCTTGTCGGCATCGCACCCCAAAAGTCCATCGGAATTTTAAAATAAAAGGGGTGTGCAACGATGTCTCTCCTATAGAAGTCAATGGGAGCATGATGTCACCGCCCGCATTGACAACATCACCACTCGTTTGCATTTTACTGAAGAGGGGGCTCTTTGAAATGTGCTTACAAGCCTCAAACAGTGCGCTCACTGAAGATAAAATTAGTTTCAGTGTGGCCACACTTCCCTCCCTCTCCCTAATTCCCTCCACTTCTCCTGACCGAATCCAGGAGGCAGGTGTTCTCCCTAACAGTTTCAGTGACCACTGCTTAGTGTACTGCGTGTGCAAAATAAAGGCTAGTAAATCCTCTCTCAAGGTTAAAATCACCAGGTCCTTTAAAAAATGTAATCTTCAATCATTTCTAAATGACATCAAGAACCTCCCCTGGCACAGATTAAACCTAATCTCAGATATAGACTCTGCAGTTACATTTTTTCAGTTCGAACTCCTACAAGTTTGGAATTGGCATGCCCCTCTGCGTAAGGTTAGAGTAAAAGGAGCACATATGAATTGGATCACAGCTGACCTCATTGAAATGTACCAGTTTTGGGAGTCATTGTGGTCAAAGTTCAAGCATACTGGCTCTATGAACGATCACTGTGTATATAGACAATGGCAAAATATATGCACCAAACAAACAAAATTGGCCAAGTCCCAATATTTTTAATGTGGATCAGGCCCCACTAAATCTGCAAAGACCCAATATAGAGAAGTTCAATTTTAGACCTGTACCCAACAATGTTATTAAGAAACACCTTAACAATCCTTAACCTTAAACAGTCAGGACCTGATCAAATCCCAGCAATGCTGTTGAAGTTCAGTGCCCCAGCAATTGCTAAACCTGTCACAACCCTAATTAACTAATCCTTGATGTCTGGATACATACCCAAACTTTGGAAGACTGCAAGAGTAGTGTCTATCCATAAAAGTGGTGAGATAACCTTGGTTTCTAACTATTGCCCAATATTATCTCTGGTTACTTTACATGTAATTCAGAGTATGTCATCTATTTGATTAAATGCCCATGTTCCAAAACATACATAGGCGAGGCGAGACGCAGGATAAGGGATAGAATTACTGAACACAAATTGAATACACAATGTAAGAATAGGGATGCTCCAGTTTCAAATCACTTCTTGGAGGAAGGCATACAATCTCACAATTAAGGTACCAGATAATCGAAGAGATCAAGAGACCTAGGAGAGGGGGTGATAGACAGCAAATTCTCAAGTGTAGGGAAACATATTGGATATATACTCTACAAAAATTAATCCCACTAGGAATGAATAGGGAAAATGACTGACATGTCACTCTTTAAATCTTTCTTTGTAGAGTGGAAAATTATATTTATACTTGTTTATGAAATTTTGTAATTTGAATATTGTTGTAAATTGAGGAAGGTAATTTCTTGGAATTGACATTTGTGTAAAGGTAATATTTGATGTGTATATTATATCTTCCAAGTTAATATAGATGTATAAGATGAGTTGTCCTTAACCACTAGAGGGAGTATGGAGAAATATGCCCTGGTTTGTATAGAAGGGGTTAATAGAATGTGCAACACCTACACAGGTAGAAAAAACTATGCCTCTTTTGGCTATATAAAGAGTGTTTATGGATATATATGTATACAACATAATTAAGGTCAGGTACTGACCGAAACGTTGCTGTTTATTTTTTATGATGTCTCTAATTAAAAGCAACTAAAAATGTACAATTTGGTGCTGCTACCCTCTTTTGCTGTCACATTATTTATAAATGATCTACCTAATGTCTGCAATTTATCAACACACATGTACGCAGACAACATAGTAATCTATGCAAGCAAATCAGATCTACCGCAGCTTGAGGCAGTGCTCCAAGACAAGTTCACAGAGGTAGAAAAGTGGATCTCAAAAAACAAACTCTTCCTAAACACTGACAAAACTGTTACAATGATCTTTGGTATGGTACCTAAATTACACAAACTACAAAATGTCCATCTATGCATCAAAACAAAATCAAATTGCACACTGAACGCAGTCCACTCTTTCAAATACTTGGGTATGTTGTTAGACCATAATCTATCTTTTGGCCTCCACATAGAAAAACCTGCATCTAAACTTTATCCAAAACTAGGTGCCCTGTACAGAAACAAATCCTACCTAAGCCCTACAGTAAAGGAAAATAGTGTACAGCAAATGCTGATGCCAATCATTGATTATGGGGATGTAGTATATGCACCTGCACCGCAAACTTACCTTAATAAACTTAATACATTGTATAACTCGTTCTGCTGCTTTGTGCTGCAATGTAACTACAGGACCCACCATTGTGACATGCTAAAAGAACTAAACTGGCTGTCACTGGAATCCAGACGCACCCTCCATTTCTCCAGCCTTGTTTTTAAGAGCTTTTCAGGGAAGCTCCCACCCTACCTGAGCAGAAATCTCACCCCGGCTATTCCCACCTCCTATAACCTCCGATCCTGTACCAGCACATTATTTAGTTTGCCTCAATACAAAAAGAAAGCAGCTCGATCCTCCTTTTCTTACAGAGCACCACAATTATGGAACTTTCAAACCTTTCCCAAGCCTAAAATCTTTTAAGAGATCCCTGTCTACATATCTCAAAACAGAATGCCCCTGTCATGGTTGGTTATATATTTCCTACCTGTTCTATGTTAAATTTTGTATATATTGTGTATTATATTGTTTTTGTATTTTATTGTACCCTATTGTATCAATGCAATGTTTTGTGGACCCAGGACATACTTTAAAACAAGAGAAATCACAATGTATCCTTCCTGGTAAAATATTTTATAAATAAATAAATAATAGATCAATGTTTTCCCTAGTAAACATAAAAAGCTTACAAAAACACATTTTAATTTATATGCAAAACTTAAACCATTATGAGATATACATGCATAAATATTTAAATAATGAATATCAATGCAAGGCCTGACTACATTATATCTACAATCTTTAAAATGAAATGCATGGACATGTATAATTCATATTAGTTTACTAAACCCATTTTTTTCATGATTCAGATATAGCATGCAATTTTAAGCAACTTCCTATTTTAATCCTATTATCACATTTTCTTTGTTCTCTTGCTATCGTTATTTACGAATCTATGCCTAGGAGCCGGCCCATTTTTGGTTTAGCACCTTGGGTAGTGCTTGCTGATTGGTGGCTACATATATAAATTAAACTGTAGATATCCTTACTTGATGCATTTATTATTTTGACTAAAAATATATTATTATAATAGATATTTAAGTTATAAAAGACAGTTGCATTATAATTATAGTGTCACATAACTGCATGCCTGTTATGCAATAAAACAATTGTAACACTAATGCCTTTTGTAACATAAATATACATTTTAAAACATATTTATATTTAAAATAAAAAAACACAAGAAAAAATAAATGCATATTAATTTATATACAATAGGTAAAACAATATATATAACAATGCATAATATTTTAAACATTGTAGAAAATGCACAATTAACCCCTAAGCTGCCCTAACCTAATCACCTAATTAACCTCCATACAGGTATATATATTGTTTAAAAGATATTGGATTCTCATATTCATCAGCTCTTTTTATTAAGCATGTGCTTTTGTTTCGTTATAATGCATGATTTGTTAATGAAACAGGGATTTTAGTTTTTTTTCACATAACTAATGTCTAAAAGAATGCACCACAGAAGTTAAAGAAAACAAATAACATGCTCATGAAATTTGTCAGTATTCATTAGTTTCCTTTAAATTAACTAAGGGGTTAAAAATAATTCTGTGTTACTCCTGACCCTTCTTCACAGAGCTTAGTTCTTTTGATATCCTTTGTTATAATGCATAGCATGGTAGGCTCATTTGTTTGGGCTAGGAGTTAGATTAGGATTGGCGGGTGCCTCTTGTCATTGGCTTTCTGTTATGTTCAGCTAGCTCCCAGAAGTGCATTGAACAAGCTACTGAGCTGTTGTTTGTTCCTGGTACAGCCCTTCTCTTTCTGTATGCATTTGAATATGCTCTAAAATCTAAGAATTATCAATTTCACTCCTGCATGGACAGGCCTCAAGGAAGAATCTATGCAAAAAGGGGCTGAGTGTAATGATGCTCAGTAGAAGATGAGGTGTGATTAAACCTTAAAGCATACAGATATGCTTATATCATTCTGATGCCATGTAAGAGGAAACTTCTTATATGCCTAAGGAATTCTCCTGTTCAGCCCATTCGCCAAGGATGAGAGGTTCATATTATAATAGAAATATAAGGAACATTTTGACATCTTGTTTCTGATTTCAACTATGGTTTTGTAAATTACTGTGTACTTTAAATACAAGTTTTAACATATCAATTAAATAAGATTTGTTAATCTTAATTTAAGGATGATTTATTTCACATAATTTAAATTTGTATGGCATAAAATTCTTGCATTATATATTTGGATACACACTGTTTACAGACTTTTTATGTGTAACAGGTTTTTAATATTTTCAACATGTATTCATTGTGATTTTAATATGCTAATTTTATTGAGCATTACCTTGTTTGTATGTAGATACCCGACTCATACAGGCATGTATTTTACGGCCCTATAGTGGAATGTACAGCTCACAGTGTAAAGTGTACTTTTAGATCATTCTGCTGTTGGATTTTTTTTATAGTTCATCTTGCGTGAGCAAAGAACTGTAGATCATCTATCCCAAAATCATCTGTTTTGCTCTGTTATGCTTTCTGTCACTCTCTCTTGTACTCTCTGTTGCTCTCTCTCTTAGACTCACCCAGGCACTCCCTTGTCTGTCTCACTATCTCTCCCGTAAAATTATCCATCTTACTTTTACTAACCCATTTGACCCCTGCCTCTTTCCTTTTGTTTTCTCCATTTAAACCCATTCCCTATCATTCTATTTTTTTTTCCCTCTTTCTGTCATTCTTTATTCCTCACAAATGCAGCACTTCAACCTTAATTCAATTAACAAAGACAAGAAAGAAAAAAAAAAACAGAAAAATCTATAAATCCCTAAACCCTAAAAAATAAAATTATATTACTCACTTCTTCCGTTTTTTGGTTTTCCAAATACACTTTGTCAAAAGCACCCAGACACTACTTGTTGTCGATTGCAAAATACAAAAACAATCTTCCACAAATAATACATATTGAATCTTTAACTTAAATATTCCATTCCAATCACACATTCCTATCATCAGAGACTCTTTAAAGCAGCATACAATCAACCACAACAATTCCTTTTTCAAACTACCCAAAATACACAACCCAAACATCATCATTTCAAAATTGAAATTCCTTACACCAGGCAACCCAAAAATCATCTTACCCATACCCCATCACACACAACAAAACTCAGCAGGTAATCCATCACTCCCAGGCATCTTACTCTTTTTCATACTTAATACAATATTCTCAATCTCATTCACACATCCTTTTCCAACGCCACATAATCATCCCTCCACACATATTTCTCTGTCTTTCCTCTCATACAATTTTTTATAAAATGTCCATACTTCTAATATGCTATTTGTGCCACTCACCTTCATTCCATTCACATCCAACACACTTAACATACCTACCTAAACACGTCTCATCCTTCTCTCTCTCTAGCAACACACTTTTTTAACCTTTCTCAAACATACACTATCTCATAAACTCTTTTTCTTCTACAATCTCATCCTTTACATCTCTACCCAAATCACACAATGAGGCCTATTTATCATATGTCTGTTGGACCTGATCCAACTGTGCAGATCAGGTCCGACAGACATCGCTGAATGCTGAGAGCAATACGCTCTCCGTATTCAGCATTGCACCAGCAGCTCACAAGAGCTGCTGGTGCAACGCTGCCCCCTGCAGAGCAGGGGGTGTCAATCACTCGATCATATTGAATTCAGGCGATTCCTGTCCACCTCATCATAGCAGGCGGACAGGGTTATGGAGCAGCGGTCTTTAGATCGCTGCTTCATAACTAGTGTTTCTGGCATGCCTGCAGGCTCTCGTCAGAAACACGGGGCCTCAAGATGTGTACAAATTTTCAAACCACTGCTGCCACGTCTCATACACTCTACACTCTTTTTTCACTCTCTCACAACCTTTTATAATAAAACACTTTTTAGACTTTACTTTCACCTACTCACACTACTGCAACACATTTACAAAATCATGCTTTTTTCTCAGCATCCTCACAAACTTACGCTCATATTGCTTCTTCACATCCTCATCATCGAATAAACTTACATTCAATTTCCACATACACTTACCATAAATACTAACATCACTTACACTTACATCACATTTCACACAAACATGATCCATAAAATTAGCTCTGAGCGTTCCATAATGTTCCGCAGGATTATTTCTAGAAAAAAAGATTGTGAGACTATAAACTTCCAGTCTTCATAAAAAAGTAAATTAAAGATTAAAAAAAGAGAAAAACATATACAATGGACACAAGAAACAAAGTCTCAAGTAACATCAGTCCCACCATTTAGCTTAGAGGAAGGAACTGCCCCCAAACTAGGCAGTCTGTCAGAAGATGAGGTCAATGAAACTCCCAAAGATTACTGACATTCTCAACATCAAAAATAGGCTAAGGAAAAGGAGATAAAAAGGTTTCAGATAAAGAATCCTCCAAATTAGAATCCTCAGCACTAGAGTTGGAAACAACCCAAATATGCCCAGAGAAACTTATTTTGGATGTAGATGACATTCTGCTGCTATGTGACCTCAATAGCCACAATTATGACAGAAATGTTCATTAGGAAAGTCATCAACTTTATGAGGGAATCTCTGGTATCGGTGACAAAAGGCAGGCATGTCCGGGTAAAACAAAAGCAAAAAAACATTTTTTACCTCCAATAGAAAATGTATTTGAGGAATGACAAGTGTTCCCATGAGCATGTTTCTTAAATTCCACTTGGAATATGTGCTTTGCATTAAAAGTGCCATATGGGTTGGTAAGACACTCCATTATAGAGACATACAGTAATGATTTAACGAAATCTCCAGCTGATCATCAGGAATAAATGCATTGTATATCTGAACAATCACATCAATTATTTTCCTCTTTCTCTGGGAAAAAAATCTTGCAAAGCAGCTCATTATAAAGCAGCATGACTAGACTCAATACTTTTGCTTAAAGCACAACTCAGTCTCCTCTCTGGAGTGGAAGATGATTGGATCAGCCAATAGAATGCGAGGTCAATTCTATTGGCTGATCCAATCAGCCAATCGGATTGAACTTCAATCTGATTGGCTGATAGCATCAACCAATCAGATTTTTCCTACCTTAATTCCAATTGGCTGATAGAATCAGCCAATTGGAATTTGAGGGACGCCATCTTGGATGACATCATTTAAAGGAACCTGATTACTACTATTTGTAATTTAGTTTAGGGTAGGGAAATTGTATTATTTTGGGGGGATTTTTATTTTATTAGGGGGCTTAGATTAGGCGTAATTAGATTAAAATTCTTGTAATATTTTTTTTATTTTTTGTAATTTAGTTTTTTTTTTTTTGTACTATAGTTTAGTTTATTGAATTGTATTTTAGTTTAGATAATTGTAGGTAATTTATTTAATTCATTTATTGATAGTGTAGTGTTAGGTGTATTTGTAACTTAGGTTAGGATTTATTTTACAGGTAATTTTGTAATTATTTTAGCTAGGTAGCTATTAAATAGTTATTAACTATTTAATATCTATTGTACCTAGTTAAAAGAAATAAAAAGTTGCCTGTAAAATAAAAATAAACCCTAAAATAGCTACAATGTAACTATTAGTTATATTGTAGCTATATTAGGGTTTATTTTATAGGTATTTAATTTTAAATAGGAATTATTTATTTAATTATAGTAATTTTATTTAGTTTTATTTAAATTATATTTACGTTAGTGGGGTGTTAGGGTTAGGGTTAGACTTAGGTTTAGGGGTTAATAACTTTATTATAGTAGCGGCAATGTTGGGGGCGGCAGATTAGGGGTTAATAATTGTAGGTAGGTGGCGTCGATGTTAGGGAGGGTAGATTAGGGGTTAATAAAATTTATTATAGTGTTTGCGAGGCGGGAGTGCGGCGGTTTAGGGTTAATACATTTATTATAGTGGCGGCGATGTCTGGTCGGCAGATTAGGAGTTAATAAGTGTAGGTAGGTGGTGGGGACATTGGGGGCAGAATATTAGGGGTTAATAAATATAATGTAGGTGTCGGTGATGTTGGGGGCAGCAGATTAGGGGTTCATAGGGATAATGTAGGTGGCAGCGGTGTCCGGAGCAGCAGATTAGGGGTTAATAATATAATGTAGGTGTCAGCAATAGCGGGGGCGGCAGATTAGGGGTTAATAAGTGTAAGGTTAGGGGTGTTTAGACTCGGGGTTCATGTTAGGGTGTTAGGTGTAGACTTAGAAAGTGTTTCCCCATAGGAAACAATGAGGCTGTGTTAGGAGCTGAATGCTGCTTTTTTGCAGGTGTTAGTTTTTTTTCAGCCAGCTCAGCACCATTGTATCCTATGGGGAAATAGTGCACGAGCACGTTTTTCCAGCTTACCGCTACCGTAAGCAACGCTGGTATTGAGGGTTGAAGTGGAGCTAAATTTGGCTCAACGCTCACTTTTTTGAGGCTTACGCAGCCATTCAGAAAACTCGTAATACTAGCTTTGTCTTAAGGGTGCGCTGGAAAAAAAGGCTCGTTAGCGCCGCAGGTCTTTACCAACAAAACTCCAAATCTAGCCGATAGTTTGCTATATGTATCTTTAGCCCCCCCCCCCCCCCCTTTTACTGTCAAGCTTTTTTTTTTGTAAATTATCTAAGGTCTGTCATTGATGATGTATAATTTTTGATTATGTAAGTTGTTCTTTTTAAATAGTAACTCAGTGTATTTAGGGCCAGATTACAAGTGGGGTGCTAAATATTGCTTTCACAAAAGCAATATTTGCTCTTCACTGAGTTATACCAGCACACACTAATATGCGCTGGTATTACAAGTTAACAGCAATGCAAACATGAGCATGCATTCGTGTTGCTGGGAAGCATTGTACTCACAAGAGCATGCTTCTATAGTCTCCAATGGGAGTTTCGTACTCATGCCGTGACTGACACACAGCATGATAACTGTGCAGCAAAGGTGGTAAGTAGCACAGCAATTGCAGCAAATGTTAAATATATATGTATATGATTATATACAAATATATTTATGTGTTAATATGTGTATACACACATACACATAAACACATAAATATATATATATATATATATATATATATATATATATATATATATATATATATACACATATATATTTCCAGGGAACACACAGTTCCCATAGATCACACTGTAAAGTAACTTCAATGCCATTTCTTTCTAACAGCCCACACCCACCACTTTTAAACCCTTAATACTGCCTAGGGTAGTTGTTGTTTTTTTAAAGAAAATGCTAAAAAAAAAAAAAAAAAAAATATATAATACCCTCTATTTTGGGACACTTTTAGAAAATTAACCAGATATCGGATCTCTGGTTAATTTTCTGAGCACTAATTGCTATCGCAAGCTCATTTAGCTCAGCAATTCAAGATTCTGAACACAGACAAAATAATTTAATTATTATTTTATTTGTACAAATATCATCTAAAATATCCCCATGTTATGTTCATGTCATCCCCAATAAGTCTTAAATGTTACTGGTTTTAAAGTGGGTTGATGGACAAACAGAAACACTGATATTTTGTAAGCTAAAATTTCCATTATAACTCAGCATTATAGATCAGCGTGATTATCCAACTGAAAAATATACAGTTTAGCATTAGCAATTAACTAATGCTACCCACTCAATAATATTTTACTTCAAAGTAAAATTAAAAGTTTTCTAATAAACACACACTTAATACAGAAGTGCATTCGTAACGAAAATCGGATATTCGTTTTGATTTGATGAAACATATATCTGAATGAATGCACCAATGAAAATTAAAGAAAACAAAAAAATAGATGAAATTTGTTAGTGTTAATTTATTTTCTTTTTAAAAATAAAATTGGGGGCGATACTTATCTTTTGCGAGTGTTCGAGAGCCATGCTAATCAGATTCTCTTCTTGCCAGAGCCCAGGCCAAGTAACAAGAGGCTAAGCGTGCTATAATCCCAGGATCTGTACTAAAGTTAGTGCATGTCCTGGCAGCTGAGTGCATTGGAAAATAACATAATTACCAAAACAGAGTTTGATTTTCTGTTGCCAAAATTCCCTAAAATACCTACTTTCTATACCATACCAAAGGTCCACAAAGAGGGTTGTAGATACCCTCCAGGAAGAAAAATAATTGCTGGTATTGATGGACCTTTGGAGGGTATGGGTGAATACATCTATCATTTTTTTAAAACCTTTTGTTACATATCTTACAACTTATGTACAGGATACACCAGATTTTCTAAAGAAATCAATGGTTTAAACATTGAGGAAGATATGATTCTGGTGACAATAGACATTGAATCTCTATATTCCAGTATCCCACACACAAAAGGGTTACAAGCAATAGAATATTTTCTACAACAACAAGGTACTTCATTTCACTAGCATACAGATTTTATTGGCAACTTGTTGGAGTTTGCATTAACCAATAATCTATTTGTTTTTGATGACAGATATTTTCTACAGATACGAGGCACAGCTAGGGGGGCAAAATTTGCACCCTCATATGCTTGCCTCTATCTGGGGTACTGGGAAAATATGTATGTGCTGGACTCCGCCACAGTGGGTACACATGTTTTTAGGGGAACCAAATATTCACTACAATAATTTTGAATGAATCAAAAATTTCTTGGCTGCATAAGTCTAACACATCCACTTAAGGTAGCATCATGTGCAATAGGAGTAGCATATACAGACATCAAACTACTGAATCTATATTACACATGGTGAACAAGGAGCACTTCCTAAATTATTATTTTCAACTTGTAATATGAGTAGTAAACCTGACGCATTTAAAAACGGGTTCAAGGGGTTGACAAGAGAAGGAGAGGTGATAAATTGTTACCATACATTGTACACATCCCTGAGCAGGGTATTTAAGGAGAGATTGAAACTTTGAAAACTAGGTGAAAGTCTTGTGGAGTGATGTAAAGAGTTCCACAAGATTCGGCTATTCTAGTGAAGTCCTGTAGATAGGAATATAAGAAGGCAACAAGAGAAGAGGTGAGAAGGTGGCAATGAGCAGTGCAAAGGGGGCAGGAGGGAGAGTATCTAAAGACAAGATTGTAGAAATAGGGGGCAGTGTTAATTAGGGTCTTGAATATTAGGGTCAGGATTTTGTATTTTATTCTGGAGGGTAGAGATGCATCAGATTAGGAGCAAAAGTGTAAGGAGGATCAGCCAGTCATTCATTACGGATTGTAAATAAATCAGATGCTAGTTAGGGAGACCAGAGAAGATGGAATTGAAATTGCCAAGGCAGGAAATGTTGGAAGAGTGGATTACAATTTCATTTGTGTCTTGTGTGAGGATGCAATCTATTTTGGAGATGTTTTAAGGTTTAAATGGCAGGAATTGGCCAAAGACTGGATGTTTGGAGTGTAATAATTCTAACCCTTAGCTAACCCCAGTAAATCCATAACATCACATAATGTCCCAAATATAGATTTCA
The DNA here is from genome assembly GCF_027579735.1 of Bombina bombina. NCBI lineage: Eukaryota > Metazoa > Chordata > Amphibia > Anura > Bombinatoridae > Bombina > Bombina bombina. The sequence goes on along the minus strand of NC_069504.1, from coordinate 935,455,774 downwards.
GGGCCTCCTAGCTAATAAAACATTTATTTTATTTAGACAGATTAAAATGCTATGTAACTAATTGAATGCAAACTACTGACTGCTACCATTTCACCTGACATGTTTGACTTCTACTTCCTCTTAGGAAACTAACTTTTCCAACACTCCAATTGTTATTTGAACTAACAATGGAAGCACACCTACCGGTTGTTACGTATCAAAACCATAATACATTATTTAGCACTAGACTTTTCTCTTGAGCTGAGTAAAGCGCAATAGGTAGTCAAGGTGGAACAGTTAATTCTCTTTCTTCCCAGCTTATACATGTAGGTTGTAAGGTGTCCAGTATTCAACTGGACAGTTCAGTATTTTAGCAGGCTGTGCCTGGATGTCTAGTTAAATCTTTAAATAACATTTATGTGTCAGTATTTTTGTTAAGTCCCTGTGTGTTAGATAAATATAATGGGTCTCCTATGCTTATATGCACTATAATATGGAGCAGAAAGTAGGGCAGACAAGGGGGTAAAATTCATACAATATGCAAATTTACATATGATATAAAATGTGCTTAATTTTGTTGGTATTCTTTTATTTAATAGTAACCCATGGTAGGCTCAGTGGCAGCAGTGCACTACAGTAAGCTAGCTAAACATATTGGGTGAGCGAATGACAAGAAGCATATATATGTAGCCACCAAGGGTCTGCTAGCTCTCAGTAGTGTATTGATGTGCCAGAGCCTACATAGGTATGTTTTTAAAGATATCAATGGGGAAAAGCTAATTGTAATATAAGAAGTAAATTGGGACTTTGTATAACATTGCGTGCTGTCTGAATAATGAAAAGTTTAATTTTGATTTTATGGTCCCTTTATGTATCACCTGACTGATATACATTTGACAATTTCTTATCTAACTGAGCACTATCTAATTTTGAAGATGATATCTTTGTTTTAAATAAGAGATGATTCTATAGGGCCTATTTACTATGGTGCGAGCTGACATGATCCGATATAGTGGATCATGTCCACTGCACATCGATAAATGCCGACAACATACACTGTAGGCATTTATCATTGTACCAGCAGTTCTTGTGGTCAATCGGCCGCTAGCAGGAGGTCTCAATCAACCCGATCATATTCAATCGGGTTGATTTCTGTCCACCGCCTCAGAGCAGGTGGACAGTTTATGGAGCAGCGGATTCATAACTTTATATTTCCGTACGGAGCTTGATAAATTGACCCCTATAAGTATACGTCTAACAGATAAAACTTTAACCATTTTAACTTACACTAGGGCAGGTTTAGAGAAATCCATTTTAAAGGAAGAGTAAATTCAAAATAAAACTTTATTATTCAGATAGAATATACAATTTTAAACACAATTTATTACAATTTACTTCTATTATCTATCATTTGTTGAAAAGCATAATTAGGTAGGTTCAGGAGCAGCAATGGACTAGTGGGATTTAGCTGAAGATTGGTGTTGCACATGTATGCCTCTTGTTACTGACTAACCCAGTTCAGCTAGCTCCCAGTAGAACATTGCAGCTCATTCAACAAAGGACACAAAGAAAATGAAACAAGTTTGATCACATAAGTAATTATTGTATATTATATAAATGTCATGAAAGGTAAAAAAAATGATTTGTGTCTCTTATTTCTGTTGTAAATAATTCAGATGAAAAATTCTTAATTCAGATGAAAAGTGATTATATAGTTCCCTGTCCTATTAACTATTGATCAGCATAGCTCTATTTTAAAAACATACAATTGGGTTAATATTTTTTGTACAGGGTTCACAAAAAACAAGTAACCCTTTGGCTACCAAACATTCATTACAGCCCTTAACTGAAGGGTTACTTTAAATAAAAGTTACAGCATAAGGAGCATGAACATTGTTTAAAATATTTGATTTTTTTATTTATTATTTTAGCAGTGTAATAGATATTGGCCTGGAGGGAGGGATTGGATAAGCCAGAGGAGACAAACATTACTGGTGCCAGTATTGTGATTAAGAGAGTAAGGGAAGAAAGGACTACTGTCCACTAAGAACACATTTAGAGGTCTAATTATCAAGCCGTCAAGTGTGCTGCATTCGCCGGCACCAATACGCTCACCTGACATCGCCTAACATCGCGGCCGTGGACCTGAATACGCTCTCCATATTTATATAAAAAGCTATCAAAAAGCCGCGCACCAAGTACAGGGCAATGAGCAGCGGACTGTTGTTAACTGACAGTCATCGATCTCGCTGCTCTTCGGCTTTTTCCCAACTTTATTTATACCCTGTCACTAAACACCGCCACTATACTAAAATGTTTACCCCTATCCCTCCGCTCCCGCAATTAAATAAAGTTATTAACCCCTATCCTGCTGCTTCCCGTTTCCGTCTCAACTCTAATAAATTTATTAACCCCTATCCTGCCGCTACCAAACCCCACAGCCACCTACATTATGTTCTTAACCCCTAATCTGCCGCCCCATACACCGCTGCCACCTACATTATGTTCTTAACCCCTAATCTGCTGCCCCCTACACCGCCGCCACCTACATTATGTTATTAACCCCTAATCTGCTGCCTCCTATACTGCCACCACCTACATTATGTTATTAACCCCTAATCTGTTGCCCCCTACACCGCCACCACCTACATTATGTTATTAACCCCTATCCGGCTGCTCCCGGAGCCCACTGCAACTAAATTAACCTATTAACCCCTAAACCTAACAACCCGCTAACTTTATATTAAATATTAACTCATCCCTATCTTATAATAAATTTAAACTTACCTTTAGAATTAAATTAAACTATATTAAACTATTAATGAACCTACCCTAACTATTATACTAAAATTACATTAAACTATATTAAACTAATAATTAATCTACCCTATTATACTAAATTACATTAAACTATATTAAACTAATAATTAATCTAGCCTGTTATACTAAAATTACATTAAGCTACAAATTAAATTAACTATATTATATATTTAAAAACCTAACCCTACTCAAATAATTTAATTCTACAATTAAAAATTACAAAGTTACAAAAATCTAACAACTAAGTTATATAATATAATAAACACTAAGTTACAAAAAAATAAACACTAGGTTACACAAAATAAAATAAAATTATCAAAGATTTAAACTAATTACACCTAATCTAAGAGCCCTATGAAAATAAAAAAGCCCCCCCAAAATAAAGAAACCCTAACCTACAATAAGCTACAAATAGCCCTTAAAAGGACCTTTTGCGGGGCATTGCCCCAAAGAAATCAGCTCTTTTACCTGTAAATAAAAAATACAAATACCCCTCAATAATAAAACCCACCACCCACACAACCAACCCCCCAAATAAAAACCTAACTAAAAAAACCTAAGCTCCCCATTGCTCTGAAAAGGGCATTTGGATGGGCATTGTCATTAAAAGGGCATTTAGTTCTATTGCAACCCAAACCCTAATCTAAAACTAAAACCCACCCAATAAACCCTTAAAAAATCCTAATACTAACCCTTGAAGATCCACTTACAGTTTTGAAGATGCGACATCCATCCTCCAAGAAGCCGGCAGAAATCTTCATCCAAACGGCCAAAGTCTTCATCCAAGCCAGCAGAAGTCTTCACCCAGACGGCATCTTCTATCTTCATCCATCTGGCGTGGAGTGGCTCCATCTTCAAGACATCCGACGCGGAGCATCCTCTACCATCAACGTCTTCTTAAACAATGAATGTTTCTTTAAATGATGTCATCCAAGATGGTGTCTCTTAGATTCCAATTGGCTGATAGAATTCTATTAGCCAATCAGAATTAAGGTTGAAATAATCCTATTGGCTGTTGCAATCAGCCAATAGGATTGAGCTTTCATCCTATTGGCTGATCCAATCAGCCAATAGGATTGAGCTTGCATTCTATTGGCTGATTGGAATAGCCAATAGAATGCAAGCTCAATCCTATTGGCTGATTGCCCATCCAAATGCCCTTTTCAGGGCAATGGGGAGCTTAGATTTTTTTAGTTAGGTTTTTATTTGAGGGGTTGGTTGTGTGGATGGTGGGTTTTACTGTTGGGGGGTATTTGTATTTTTTTTTTTTACAGGTAAAAGAGCTGATTACTTTGGGGCAAAGCCCCGCAAAAGGCCCTTTTAAGGGCTATTTGTAGTTTATTGTAGGTTAGGGGGGGGGTATTTTGGGGGGCTTTTTTATTTTCATAGGGCTCTTAGATTAGGTGTAAATAGTTTAAAGCTTTGATAATTTCTTTTTTATTTTGTGTAAAACCCACCACCCACACAACCAACCCCCCAAATAAAAACCTAACTTAAAAACTGTAAGCTCCCCATTGCTCTGAAAAAGGCATTTGGATGGGCATTGCCCTTAAAAGGGCATTTAGCACTATAGCAACCCAAACCCTAATCTAAAACTGAAACCCACCCAATAAACCCTTAAAAAATCCTAACACTAAACCCTGAAGATCCACTTACAGTTTTGAAGATGCGACATCCATCCTCCAATAAGCCAGCAGAATGCTTCATCCAAGCGGCCAAAGTCTTCATCCAAGCCCGCAGAAGTCTTCACCCAGACGGCATCTTCTATCTTCATCCATCTGGCGTGGAGTGGCTCCATCTTCAAGACATCCGACGCGGAGCATCCTCTTCCATCGACGTCTTCTTGAACAATGAATATTCCTTTAAAAGTCGTCATCCAAGATGTTGTCTCTTAAATTCCAATTGGCTGATAGAATTCTATCAGCCAATCTGAATTAAGGTTGCAAAAATCCTATTGGCTGTTGCAATCAGCCAATAGGATTGAGTTTTCATTCTATTGGCTGATTGGAATAGCCAATAGAATGCAAGCTCAATCCTATTGGCTGATTGCAACAGCCAATAGGATTTTTTTAACCTTAATTCTGATTGTTTAATAGAATTCTATCAGACAAATCGGAATCTAATGGACGCCATTTTGGATGACATCATTTAAAGGAACCTTCATTCGGGAAGAAGAAGTTGTAACAAGAGGATGCTTGAACATGGAGCCGCTCCGCGCCAGATGGATGAAGATAGAAGGTGCCTGGGTGAAGACTTCTGCGTGCTTGGATGAAGACTTCGGCCGCTTGGATGAAGACTTCTGCCGGGTTCTTGGAGGATGGATGTCGCATCTTCAAAACTGTAAGTGGATCTTCAGGAGTTAGTGTTAGGTTTTTTTAAGGGTTTATTGGGTGGGTTTTAGTTTTAGATTAGGGTTTGGGCTGCAATAGAGCTAAATGCCCTTGTAAGGGCAATGCCCATCCAAATGCCCTTTTCAGGGCAATTTGGAGCTTAGATTTTTTTAGTTAGGTTTTTATTTGGGGGGGTTGGTTATGTGGGTGGTGGGTTTTACTGTTGAGGGGGTATTTGTATTTTTATTTTACCGGTAAAAGAGCTGAATTCTTTGGGGCAATGCCCCGCAAAAAAGGTCCTTTTAAGGGCTATTTTTAGTTTATTGTAGGTTAGGGTTTTTTTTTTATTTTGGGGGGGCTTTTTTATTTTCATAGGGCTCTTAGATTAGGTGTAATTATTTAAAGCTTTGATAATTTCTTTTATATTTTGTGTAACTTAGTGTTTATTTTTATTTTTTGTATCTTAATGTTTGTTATTTTTTGTAACTTAGTTGTTAATTTTTTGTAACTTTGTAATTTTTAATTGTAGAATTACATTATTTGAGTAGGGTTAGGTTTTTAAATATATATTATAATTAATTTAATTTGTAGCTTAATGTAATTTTAGTATAACATTTAGGGTAGGTTAATTATTAGTTTAATATAGGTTAATGTAATTTTAGTATAATAGTTAGGGTAGGTTAATTAATAGTTTAATATACAAAAAAGCACAGGGTTCTGACTATGAAAAATGAGTATGCCTAATCACTATAAGTCAATAAAGGCACCAGTATTGAAATGGGGATACAACAAACCACATAAATATTTCAGTCCAAGCAGAAATAACTCGATGAGCTGGGAACAAAAAGTCTTGATATAAGAAAAAGCTTGCCTCCTCTTCAAAGCACTGTAATACTTCCGATGTCAGCCATTAGCTCTCTGATTCCAGCAAACCCGATTGCCACAGGGAACCATCAGCGGCAAATACCTCCAGAGACCAGTCCCAGTACGTCAGCACGTATGACCGTGCTCCCCTCCCAGAGTAGGTCAATTTCGGGTAGACTTCGGTAAGTGCAAAAAGGGGTGTGTTAGCCACTGGCTCGTAGTAACCAAACAGCAAACTCGAGCAGGATAATATCAATCCGTAGTTTGAAGCTTGATGGACATGATGAAAGGTGGAAAGTGATCCCCAATCAAAAAAAAAACTCCAGGGTGCCTTTGAGATTCCTGTAAGGGTTGGAGACTCCTCGTAGTCCCCGGTAATTAATTACAAAAATAATTAAAATAGAACACAGGTACAGGTAATGACTGGACCAGTCATTACCTGTACCTGTGTTCTATTTTAATTATTTTTGGAATAAAGACTGTTTTTTTATTCATCACTTCTATGTAGTTCCTGTTTCCATTTGTTTGTACGTATTAATAGTTTAATATAGTTTAATGTAATTTTAGTATAATAGTTAGGGTAGGTTAATTATTAGTTTAATATAGTTTAATTTAATTCTAAAGGTAAGTTTAAATTTATTATAAGATAGGGATGAGTTAATATTTAATATAAATTTAGGGGGTTGTTAGGTTTAGGGTTTAATAGTTTAATTTAGTTTATGGCGATGTGGGGGGTTGGCAGTTTAGGGGTTAAAAGGTTTAGTAGGTGGTATTGATGTGGTAGGCCAGGGGTTTAGGGGTTAATAACTTTATTTAGTTGCAGTGGGCTCCGGGAGCGGCGGGATAGGGATAATATCTTTATGTAGGTGGCGGCGGTGTCCGGAGTGGCAGATTAGGGGTTAATAACTTTTATTTAGGTGGCGGTGTTGTCGGGACGGCAGAATAGGGGTTAATAAGTATAATGGAGGTGTCGGCGGTGTCGGGCAGCAGATTAGGGGTTAATAAGTATAATGTAGATGGCGGCGGTGTAGGGGGCAGCAGATTAGGGGTGTTTAGACTCGGGGTACATGTTAGGGTGTTAGGTGTAAACATAACTTTTATTCTCCCTTAGGAATCAATGGGATATCGGGCAGCAGCGAACATGAGCTTTCGCTGCTTTCAGACTCCCATTGATTCCTATGGCATCCATCGCCTCCAGGGCGGCGGATTGAAAATCAGGTATGCTGGGCCGGAATAGCAAAAGTAGTCAGATAGTGACGACTTTGCATTCGGAACACCTGTAGTGACGTAAGCATCGATCTGTGTAGGAATGACACCGGCGGATCATATGTTACGTCACAAATTTCAACTTCTGCCGGTCTATAGACTTTGATAACTAAGGGAAATCAAGCTCTCCTCAATTACCCTGTGGAATTCCAGCATATTTGCGGTTGACGGCTTGATAAATATCCCTCTTTCTAACAGTGGCTAATCTTATTCAGTAGCACTAGCAGCATTACTATCTAAGCACTGTGGGTCAATATAAACTGTAATGATTTTAATGGATATTCAAAGTGCCTGATATAACATTGGAAACAGATGACCCCCTGATTGGAGCTTTTAAGCTGTCACATACCCAATGTAGATCTCTCACCAGCTTAGGTGAGAGATCTGCCTTGGGGGTATAGAAAGCTTTAGGTGCTCCAAGCATCTAGCTTACACTAGTGTAGGATATGTGTGTATTATTTTTAAAAAAGGGATACCAAGAGAACAAATCACAAACAATAAGTGAATTTAAAAGTGTCTTAAAATTAAATGCTCTATCTGAATTAAGCAAGTTTAATTTCAATTGTCACATTCCTTTAAGACTACAGAAGATCTCTTTTGTTCTAACCTGCCCCCTGCTCTTTGGGAACCAATTGCGTGAGAGCAGGGCCTGTCGATCAGCTGGAATAAGTGAGTTTAAAGTGATTTATCTCTGCCACCTAAGATCCGAAACTGCAAGCCTGATCTGCAAGTTTTTAGAAGTTGAGAATGTATCTTGATAAATGTAAACCAGTATAAATGTTTCATGCCCTACAATATATCACATTAACTTACAGTGGATTACTGTTAAGTTTTGGTTAGGGGACAAGTACAACTGAGACAGAGGGGCCTATTTATTAAGCTCCGTATAGACCACTAAAGACCACTGCTCCATAAACTGTCCACCTGCTCTGAGGCGACAGACAGACATCGCCGGAAATCAACCCCCTGCTAGCGTCCGATTGGCCGCAAATCTGCAGGGGGCAGTATTGCATCAGCAGTTTACCAGAACTGCTGGTGCAATGATAAATGCCAAGAGTGTATGCTGACTGCATTTATCGATGTGCAACACACATGATCCGCAATATTGGATCATGACCTCTCGCACGTTCTTAAATAGACCGCTTAGAAAGAACTCATATTTAAATGGGCTGCAGCGCATTTCTGATTTATGTTTGCATATTTATTTGTGTTTTTAAATTTTATTTTTTTAAATGGTGCACTTAACCTACTGCTGTTCTGGAGGTGTAATGTGTACAAGTTTGGAAAATATGCATGCACATCAGGGGTTAAGCATTATAACTTACTAATTACATACACACACAGATATACACATATTTACACAGCCATACATGGATATATATACACACATATAAACACACAAACATACACAGACACACACAGATATACACATATTTACACACACATACAGACACAAGCACATGGATATATACACACATAAATATACATATATAAAAATACTGAGAAACACAAACTCTCACATATACATATACACACATGCACACACACACACATATGAATTAATACATATACATTCACACACATAGAAGTTGTGCACAAATTGCTTCTTTTAAAAGTAAAGGCATATAACTCAGATCTAAATGGAATGCAGCACATTTCTGATTTATGTTTGCATATATTTTTTTATTTTTTTAATGGTGCACTTAACCTGCTGCCATTCTGGAGGTACACTGTGTACAGGTTTAATAAATATGCATTCACATAAGGGGTAACCATAATGATAAGGTATTACTTACACACACGGATATACACATATGTATATAAACATACAGACACATACACACACACGGGTAATAGTAAATATTTTGATTGAATAGGATTATGAGGTAAAATTAGAGAGAGTTTAGTCTTTTTGACACAAAACGTTTTACATGTGTAATATCACTGAGACACTACATATGTTACTGCTATTTTGTTAGAAGTCATTCCTGAAGCTTATGAAATTATCGTTATGGCAGTGGAGGGGTCAACATGTCAAGATTATTCAGACAAGAGCAGAGTTAATAGGTTGGGTCAGATAACAGATGTGCCCCTCTGAGAGGAGATACAAGATTGTTAATCTGTTTAATCACTGTGGTCTTATTTTGCATGTGTACATTTTCCTGGCAGAAAGCTTTGTTTATAGTAATAAATAACTGTAAACTAAAATGCTGCCCTTGGGCTAGAGTGCTTGTGCAAAAAAACTAGAAATTGCAAAGTGGTGTCTAAGAGAAAAAGAAAAGGATTGCACTTTATAGCACTTCTGTCTCCATGTAGTAAGAACAATACTATTCCAGAAGGCGACTGCTTATACAAGTTTAAAACATAACTTTTATTAACACCATGGCCTCTATTTAACAAAGTCTGGTGGACCTGATCCGACAGTGCGGATCAGGTCCGCCAGACGTCGCTGAATACGGAGAGAAATACGCTCTCCGTATTCAGCATTGCACCAGCAGCTCACAAGAGGTGCTGGTTCAACGCTGCCCCCTGCAGACTTGTGTCTAATGGGCCGCCAGCAGGGGGGTGTCAATAAACCTGATCGTACTTGATCGGGTTGAATTCCAGCGATGTCTGTCCGTCTGCTCAGAGCAGGCGGACAGGGTTATGGAGCAGCGGTCTTTGTGACCGCTGCTTCATAACTGCTGTTTCTGGCGAGCCAATGGGCATCAAGCTCCATTCAGAGCTTGATAAATAGGCCCCCATGAGTTTAAAAAAGAAAAAAACAGAAAACACACTGACAGATTTAAAAACACGTGGAGAATTCAAAATTCTGATATAGAGATAAATTAATTGTGTTTATCCAAGTGGTATTTGATTGTTGTGCACATATATTGTATACCAAGTGTTACTTCTACACGATTATGGGACTCTAGAAGTGAAGTATGAGAGATGGAATCAACCATAAAGAGAATTGAAACTGAATAATGGTGTATTCTGTATTTTGTAATTAAATATCACTTTTGTGCAGTGTATACAATGTTTTATGATAAGACACTGTTTCCACAGAGATTGCTTCTAAGATATTGGTTCAAATATTTGTGTTAACACGAGCTAGGTGTTGGGAAATTAACATATAGTATATCAGAATAGTGTGTACTCATCAATTACATGATGAACAATCATAGAGGTTAAGTGCTTATTGGGTAATATTGTCTCCGAATTGACAGTATTAAACACTAATCCTTTAGACAGTCACTTTGGGTTATTAATTCAATTATTGATATTGGACCAATAGCAGAGGTTGAATGATATATATGGGGCTTCTGTTAGGATGCACTATCACACCCTATATCGGTACATAAGTGCTAATAGAGTACTGATGAGCTTAATCAGTGAGTGAAACTATCATACTTGTTTTTGACACTATATTAAGTATCTAGTGAACCAGAGCTGATATTGATACAAGCTGTATATGTAAGAGGTACAAATCATATCAACATGCAACTGGATTGTCACTCATAAATACTAATGTACCAATATTGGACTCATACATTATAATATCAGCAGGAGATCAAAAATCATAAGCATGAACCATATCGTATTAAGTATACCCTGAACATAAGAGCCAGGACCTAGCTGTGTTACGTACAGCCACTTATATGTGGTATTTACCTTAACAAACTACAAATTACTTATAGTTGGTATCACCATTAATTTAAAATCACAACACAGTGTAACTTAAGATAACACACTGAATACAGGTGATATAAATCATCACATATACTGAATTTAAGGTTTCTTATTAGGATTAGGCTCTTTTATGAGTGAAACTATTATACCAGTGTAACACTGAATTTAAGGTTCAATTGAACCTGGGTTGATGTTAAAGGACCTACGCTACAGATATAAGGGGCAGAATTCTAATGACACAATACTTGGCTGGTGTCTACAAATACTAATACTACTTGACGCACTTATGATGGATAATTATAACACTAGTATGACATTGGAGTTGTTCATTATGGAAGCTAGTGGAACTTTATTTTACTAATAAGGTTTAATTCATCCCTATAAGGGGTATATTAGGATTGAATACACCTTCATCTGATTTTATGAAAATATATGCTTCCTTATCCTCACTAGTGGAATACTGGTGCCTTAAATAACCAGGACACCTTAGAACACCCAATAAATTATGTGTGAGCTGTACTCTATTAGCACTTATGTACCGACACAGGGTGTGATAGTGCATCCTAACAGAAGCCCCATATATATCATTCAACCTCTGATATTGGTGCAATATCAATAATTGAATTAATAACCCAAAATGACTGTCTATTGGATTAGTGTTTAATACTGTCAATTCAGAGACAACATTACCCAACAAGCATCTATGCACTTAACCTCTATGATAATTCATTTTTGCAATTGATGAGTACACACTATTCTGATTTCCCAACATCTAGCTCGTGTTAACACAAATATTTGAACCAATATCTTAGAGTCAATCTCTGTGGAAACAGTGTCTTATCATAAAACACTGTATACACCTCACAAAAGTGATATTTTATTACAAAATACAGAATAAACCATTGCTCAGTTTCAATTCTCTTTATGGTTGATGCCATCTCTTATACTTCACTTCTAGAGTCCCATAATCGTGTAGTAACATTTGGTATACAATATATGTGCACAACAATAGAATACCACTTGGATAAACACAATTAATTTATCTCTATATCAGAATTTTGAATCATCCATGTGTTTTTAAATCTGTCAGTGTGTTTTTGTTTTTTTCTTTTTTAAACACATGCGGCTAGATTACGAGTTCGGCGTTAGCTTTAAAAAGCAGCGTTAAGGGGTCCTAACGCTGTTTTTTAACGCCCGCTGGTATTACAAGTTTGGCAGGTACAGGTGTACCGCTCACTTTTCTTCCGCGACTTTTCCATCCCGCAAATCCCCTTACGTCAATTGTGTATCCTATCTTTTTAATGGGATTTGCCTAACGCTGGTATTACGAGTCTTGGAAGAAGTGAGAGGTACAGCTTCTACCTCCAAGACTCCTAACGCATATAAAAGTCAGTAGTTAAGAGTTTTATGGGCTAACGCCGGAACATAAAGCTCTTAACTAAAGTGCTAAAAAGTACACTAACACCCATAAACTACCTATTAACCCCTAAAACGAGCCCCCCCCCACATTGCAAACATTATAATAAAATTATTTAACCCCTAATCTACTGACCGGACATCGCCGCCACCTACATTATACCTATGAACCCCTAATCTGCTGCCCCTAACATCGCCGACACCTACATTATATTTATTAACCCCTAATCTGCGGTCCCCAACGTCGCCGCCACCTAACTACACTTATTAACCCCTAATCTGCCGACCGGACATCGCCACCACTATAGTAAATGTATTAACCCCTAAACCGCCGCACTCCCGCCTCGCAAACACTATAAAATTTGTTATTAACCCCTAATCTGCCGTCCCTAACATCACCGCCACCTACCTACAATTATTAACCCCTAATCTGCCACCCCCAACGTCACCGCTACTATATTAAATGTATTAACCCCTAAACCTAAGTCTAACCCTAACCCTAACACCCCCTAACTTAAATCTATTTTTAATAAATCTAAATAAAATTACTATAATTAAATAAATTATTCCTATTTAAAACTAAATACTTACCTATAAAATAAACCATAAGATATCTACAATATAACTAATAGTTACATTGTAGCTATTTTAGGATTTATATCTATTTTACAAGCAACTTTGTATTTATTTTAACTAGGTACAATAGTTATTAAATAGTTAATAACTATTTAATAGCTACCTAGTTAAAATAATTACAAAATTACCTGTAAAATAAATCCTAACCTAAGTTACAAATACACCTAACACTACACTATCAATAAATTAATTAAATAAATTAACTACAATTATCTAACATTAAATACAATTAAATAAACTAAACTGTATTACAAAAAACAAAACACTAAATTACAAAAAATAAAAAAATATTACAAGAATTTTAATCTAATTACACCTAATCTAATCCCGCTAATAAAATAAAAAAGCCCCCCAAAATAATAAAATTCCCTATCCTAAACTAAATTACAAATAGTCCTTAAAAGGGCCTTTTGCGGGGCATTGCCCCAAAGTAATCAGCTCTTTTACCAGCCCTTAAAGGGATTTTTGCGGGCATTGCTCCAAAGTAATCAGCTCTTTTACCTGTAAAAAAAAAAAAAATACAATACCCCCCCAACATTACAACCTACACACCCCTACTCTAAAACCCACCCGATCCCCCCTTAAAAAAACGTAACACTACCCCATTGAAGATCACCCTACCTTGAGCCGTCTTCACCCAGCCGGGCACCGATGGGGCAGAAGAGGACATCTTGACCGGCAGAAGTCTTCATCCTGTCCGGGCAGAAGAGGACATCCGGACTGGCAGACATCTTCATCCAGGCGGCATCTTCTATCTTCATCCTTCCGGAGCAGAGCGGAGCTATCTTCTATCCAGCCGACGCGGAGCCATCCTCTTCAATCAAAGTCCTAACGAAGAATGAAGGTTTGTTTAAATGACGTCATCCAAGATGGCGTCCCTCGAATTCCGATTGGCTGATAGGATTCTATCAGCAAATCGGAATTAAGGTAGGAAAAATCTGATTGGTTGATTTAATCAGCCAATCGGATTGAAGTTCAATCCGATTGGCTGATTGGATCAGCCAGTAGAATTGACCTTGTATTTGTAACTTAGGTTAGGATTTATTTTACAGGTAATTTTGTAATTATTTTAACTAGGAAGCTATTAAATAGTTATTAACTATTTAATAACTATTGTACCTAGTTAAAATAAATACAAAGTTGCTTGTAAAATAAATATAAATCCTAAAATAGCTACAATGTAACTATTAGTTATATTGTAGCTATCATATGATTTATTTTATAGGTAAGTATTTAGTTTTAAATAGGAATAATTTTTTTAATTATAGTAATTTTATTTAGATTTATTAAAAATAGATTTAAGTTAGGGGGGTGTTAGGGTTAGACTTAGGTTTAGGGGTTAATACATTTAATATAGTAGCGGCGATGTTGGGGACGGCAGATTAGGGGTTAATAATTATAGTTAGGTGGCGGCAAAGTTGGGGGCGGCAAATTAGGGGTTAATAAATATAATGTAGGTGTCAGCGATGTTGGGGGCAGTAGATTATGGGTTCATAAGTATAATTTAGGTGGCGGCGGTGTCCGGAGCGGCAGATTAGGGGTTAATAATATAATTTAGGTGTCAGCGATAGCGGGTGGTAGATTAGGGGTTAATAAGTGTAAGGTTAGGGGTGTTTAGACTCGGGATTCATGTTAGGGTGTTAGGTGTAGACATAAAAAGTATTTTCCCATAGGAAACAATGGGGCTGCGTTAGGAGCTGAACGCTGCTTTTTTGCAAATGTTAGGTTTTTTTTCAACCATCTCAGCCCCATTGTTTCCTATGGGGAAATTGTGCACAAGCACGTTTTGCCAGCTTACCGCTGACTTCAGCAACGCTGGTATTACAGGGAGAAGTGGGGCTAAATTTGCTCAACGCTCACTTTTCTGAGGCTAACGCAGCCAATCAGAAAACTTGTAATACCAGCGTTGTTTAAAGTGAGCGCTTGAAAAAAAAGGAGCGTTAGCACCGCAAGTTCTTACCGACAAAACTTGTAATCTAGCCAATGGTGTTAATAAAATTTATGTTTTAAATTTGTATAAGCAGTCACCTTCTGGAATAGTATTGTTCTTACTACATGGAGACATAAGTGATATAAAGTGCAATCATTTTCTTGGCTAAGATATTCTTATTCTCTTAGACACCACTTTGCAATTTCTAGTCTTTTTGCACAAGCACTCAAGCCCAAGTATATTTCCAGAATAGGGCATCCCTTTGAATTTGTGTAGTGCTTTTGCAATTCTCTTCTTTTCTGTACAATTGATACCATTTCTGTATTATTACAGGATTCCTGCAAAACTGAGCACACAATATTATTTCAAAGCTATGGCGAGTAAATTTGAATAGGATAGACAAACTAGGGAACAAAAAAGATTGGCTGACATGAATGAGGTGTTCAATGGATCTATTACAAACAACCAAGATATAACACCTAATAATCTATATACTTTATTAAGGGACTTGCAGAAAAATGTATTCAAACAAGACAAATTATGGTGGGATCAGCAGTTCTGTGAACAGTACATAGAAAGGAGTTTAATCCCTTGAGGCTTAAGGATACAGCTGTTTCCAGCTTTCAAATTTAGAGATACAAATCTAAGCTTAGAATGGGAAGAAGCACTAAGCGAGTGCTCTAATAAATTAATGAAGATCCTGATCAAACACGACTCATCAGAATATGAAAGACTTGAGGATCTAATTAAAATACAAAATGAACAACTAAAACAGTTTGAAAATCTAAAGGAATTCAAAAGTGCATATCAAAAAGAACTGGACAAATACGAGAATGAAATAAAAATTACCAAGAAAGGTAAATTACAACGCGACATACAAGACTTCAGTAACAACAAGGTATATAAATGGAGAAATAGACACAATGTAACGAATCCCAGAGCGCAGAGAAGAATCAATGTAGTTGAAACAGATGTTTCTGATACAGACAAGGAAGACCCCGACACAGCTGAAATTGAAGACCCGGCTGGACCATCAATTCCATCAGGAAACGTTATCGTGGAAAACAGAAAAAGGAAGTTTTTTTTAGAGGAGGGCGTAAATACAGATTCAGAGCCACCAGAAGAGGAGGGGGGGACAAACAAAAGACCAACAAGGACCAAAGAAACCCAAAAGACAAATCAACACCAGCGAGACCCTACAAAATAATTCAAGCCCATTCTTGCAAATGAGGATGAAAAATTAAGGATCATCAATTTATCTGACAGAACACTTAATATATATCATACTAGTGTCCTATCATAAGGGTTATCTTTTTGCCCTGATGTTCAATGCGATACATTTGAAATAATCAAAGACATTCAGTTGTCCCTGCAAATTACTCCTGAACAAATACTTTTCCAACAAAGACTTGGATCCTAATCCTTCCAGGTGGTCTGATGAGGAATTAGATTCACTACAATCTTTGGAAGTCCTACTAACTGAACTAGACAAGAAGTAGTTAAACAACAAGAGTGGCGTAAAACACTGAAAACCAAGTCTAAATTTGTACCCTCCAGTAATATCTGTCCCATTATTGAAGTATTTAACCAGATTGTGTGCAATAAAATCAATAAATTGGAGGGTCATTTTAAACCCCATAATCTATCCTGACAAGAAAGGAAGGCCTTAAAAGAATTATAATCTTGGGATGATGTTATCATTAGGAATGCAGACAAAGGAGGTAACAGTGATTTGGCCGAAAGACATGTATTTAAATGAAGCAACCTCTCAATTGAAGAATAAAAACTGTTATAAAGAGCTGTGGGGAAAGCCCACTGCTGAATTTCACCAACAATATAACATATTGATAAAGCAAGCAAAACAGAGCGGCCTTATCACTAACAAATAAATCATATTCCTTAAAGTTAGCAACCCTAAGACTTAAACATTCTATTTAATTCCCAAGGTCCACAAGAACAGCCAAAAAAACCCTGTCAGGCCAATCATTTCAGGAAATGAGAACCTTACAGAAAGAGCAAGTCAATATGTAGATTAAAGACTAAGACCTTTTCTTACTCTTCCTATGTCAGGGATACCATGGAGGTCCTACAATTAATTAAAGATATTAATATCTCGGAATCCTCATGTTTGGTACTTCAGATGTTGAGTCACAATCTTGGACTGAACACTGTTCATGACTTCCTAAATAGGTCAACAGATGAAAGCATTGAAGACAATCAATTTGTGCTGGGTCTACTTAAATTTGTCCTCACTAAGAATTTCTTTCTTTTTATTAATAAATACTACCTTAAAAACACAAGGAACTGCCATGGGCACGGCCTGTGTAGCCACTTATCCCAATCTGTTCCTCGGCCGGTGGGAGCAGACAATTGTGTTTTCTGATGAGAATAATGTATTTACTAAAAATATCCCTTTGTGGATGCATTACATCAACGATATTCTGTTTCTGTGGGAAGGCCCAGAGGCAGATCTACATATCTTTCTTGGAAAATTAAATCAAAACAACTTTAACATTAAATTAACCTACCAAAAATGTCTTAGGGATATCGCATTCCTTGATTTATGTATAACAAAAGAACAAGAGGGCTCTTTAAGTTCTTATTTATTCAGAAAAGAAAAATCTAGAAAACACACTACTTAAAGCAGAAACTAGATGGATTTATCTGATGGATACTGTATACCCAAAAGAGATGAATGAACAGAATAATTATTCTATGTTTCTATAACTTAAAAACAAACAGTATTCAAAAATAGACTAACCACCAAGAAACATTCAGGTTAATCCATATACTATATATAAACTCAATCCATTTCCAGGCTTAATCTGGATGGCTGATTTTCGTACTTCACATTGGTACACACACACTCGATTTCTCTTTTGTGTAACCACACGACTCTTGTGTTTTTTAGACCACCTTAATTCACTGTTCATTTGTTACACGTCATCCCCTCTAACTGTGTTTTTTTATGTAAATTCTATTATATGTAGAAGATAAGTTCTGTTGTTTTCACACTAGCACACCTATAAACTTGACACCATTCAATTAGACATATCTGTTCCTATTTTTCAACAAGTATTAGTGCTTGTCCTAGCACATTCATCCATTCATACCACTTATACGGTATTGGTATTATACATTACACACCTTTCAAGTAGAATAATATGTTTATTTTATCACACTTGGACATTTTTCTCAGCATATTATCATGCTTGTATTCAATATGTATTCCCTCAATTCACAATTAGTAATTAAGGGGAATTTGAGATATTTAAAATATATTATTTTTAGAGCACAACCCTTTCACTTTACTTTGGCATCTCTACGTTAGGTTCACATAAATAATTCACCAGAATTGTGAAGTTTAGAATGTTATCACAGACAATCAGCACTGACTGTGGTATTATTAATAGATTTATTTGAATTAATAGGTTTTTAATTACGGTACCACATTCTTTCATCTCTGTGTTGAGTAATACAGTTTTGATAGACTATAAATATAAACACATCATGTACTAACCCATAAATTTAGTGTCAAATGTCTATCATAGTATTTGGCAAACAGACAAATATCCAACAAATCTATGTATCATTTTACAAATGTTATGTCTATTGGTTATCATATTGGTTGAGAAACAGTTAAAATACAATACATTTGTAGTGTATTTTACTTGATTAATACATCTATTTGACTTATCGAGCTGAACCATACAAATTGCTATGTATAAAAACAGGACAACTTCTGTTCAAAATAATAATAAAAAATCCACTTTATTTTGGTCTATTTCATATTAAATATCCTTCAGCAAATCCATTGCCTTTAATATACAAAGTATCCATCAATTTAAAGTTCTGTAAACAAACCCCCGTATGATCTGACAGCTATACGTCACATCACACATTAGCTTAGGTCCTGGAGCCTGAGGATTGGTCTACAATTCCAGAAGGGGCGGAGGCTTATCTTTAAATGCCCATAGACGCCGGTGCAAGTCACCTTTTGAAAAAGCCAAAATTGTAACTGCAAAACATGTTAAGGGAGGGCAGCTAGTATGCCCGACTCTCAGTAACTGTTTTTAACTTAGCGTGGAGGTTCAATATCCATATAATTGTTGTGATTACTTTACATCAGTGGTATGTTGAAGGTGCTACCTATTACTAAGCCTCACCAAGGGTTATTTCACATGTAATCTAGTGCACATACCAAGCGTTTATTTGTTTCTACTTAACAGACCTGATAATTAGGTTTAATAATACAGGATAGCCAAAATCAAATAACCTGGCAAAATTATATACATTGTGATTTAACCACAACCATTGTGGGGCCAAATTGTTAACTCTTACAATACCAAGGCTCTAGCAATAACCTAAAGGTGGAGTATACAATATATTAGCTGCCTTTTGTAGGCAAACATTAGACCAGATATCTGGTTCTAGCAATTAAACTTGACTAAGAAAGAGAAGCATAGCGCAATTACGCACATTTAGACCATATACTAATTTATATAAAATGTTCTTAAACTCTCTAAATTATTAAGTCCTTATTCACAGGCTAGACTTAGCAATGCTATCCACAATCGCTTACAAATAATAGCTGCTTCAACAGATTTTAAATCTCATATGCTGGTAATCACCAACATTTTGCCACTATAACATTTTACAACCTGGGGATACACGTTGTAGATAGGTGATATAAAACATCACGTATACCTAATTCAAGTTGTTATATTATGATTAAGTTCATCAGTGAGTGAAACTATCATACTTGTTTTTGACACTACAGTATATTAAGTATCTAGTGAACCAGAGCTGATATCAATACAAGCTGTATATGTAAGAGGTACAAATCATATCAATATGCAACTGGACTGTCACCCATAAATATTAATGTACCAATATTGGACTCATACATTATAATATCAGCAGGAGATCTACGCTACAGATATAAGGGGCAGAATTCTAATGACACAATACTTGGCTGGTGTTTACAAATACTAATACAGAGGTATCACTACTTAACGCACTTATGAGAGATAATTATAACACTAGTAAGACATTGGAGTTGTTCATTATGGAAGCTAGTGGAACTTTATTTTACTAAGAAGGTTTAATTCATCCCTATAAGGGGTATATTAGGATTGAATACACCATCATCTGATTTTATAAAAATATATGCTTCCTTATCCTCACTAGTGGAATACTGGTACCTTAAATAACCAGGACACCTTAGAACACCCAATAAATTATGTGTGAGCTGTACTCTATTAGCACTTATGTACCAACACAGGGTTTGATAGTGCATTCTAACAGAAGCCGCATATATATCATTCAACCTCTGCTATTCGTCCAATATCAATAATTTAATTAATAACCCAAAATGACTGTCTATGGTATTAGTGTTTAATACTGTCAATTCATAGACAATATTACCCAACAAGCATCTATGCACTTAACCTCTATGATAGTTCATCTTTGCAATTGATGAGTATACACTATTCTGATATACTATATGTAAATTTCCCAACATCTAGCTCGTGATAACACAAATATTTGAACCAATATCTTAGAGTCAATCTCTGTGGAAACAGTGTCTTATCATAAAACACTGTATACACCTCACAAAAGTGATATTTTATTACAAAATAAAGAATACACCATTGCTCAGTTTCAATTCTCTTTATGGTTGATGCCATCTCTTATACTTCACTTCTAAAGTCCCATAATCATGTAGTAACATTTGGTATACAATATATGTGCACAACAATTGAATACCACTTAGATAAACACAATTAATGTATCTGTATATCAGAATTTTGAATCCTCCACGTGTTTTTAAATCTGTCAGTGTGTTTTTTGTTTTTTTCTTTTTTAAACACATGGTGTTAATAAAAGTTATGTTTTATGGAATAGTATTGTTCTTACTACAGTGAGACAGGAGTGCTATAAAGTGCAATCCTTTTCTTGCCTAAGAGATTCTTTTTCTCTTAAACACCACTTTGCAATTTCTAGTCTTTTTGAACAAACACTCTAGCCCAATTATATTTCCAGAATAGGGCATCCCTTTGAATTTGCGTAGTGCTATTGCAATTATGTTCTTTTGTGTAAAATGCTGCCCTTGGTCCTCTATTGCTTTGCTACGATTAATTTTAGGTCCCTGGATACATTTTTTCACTGATTGTGTCACAGCACAGTCTTGCTTAACAAATATGCGGGCCCCAGCTTTAAATCAGAATACCCGTCCAGCCTCTGATAACTATAGTCCTCCATCCTTTACGGAATCCTGTGCGCACTTTCTGAGTGCACTGAGCAGCCTTTTCCACACTTCACTGACATCATTGAGCCATGAGCCAACAGAGAGCTTAAACCCCAGCCCTCCATCTCACAAACTTGAGCGCCCAACTCCCCAGATGTTTAACACATCAAAATAATTTTTTATATATAAAGAAATATATATATTTTTTAAAAAGTTTTTTTCCTTAATTAGTGTAGCATATGCCCGCAGTGGCGGTGGGCCCTCTAGACGCCGGATTTACATCTCAGGTGCCTGTAGGCACAAAAACCTTAAGTGATCCACCCCCCCCCAAAAAGATAAAAAAACTGAAGACATTTTTCTTTGTTAATATTTAGGACAACTAAAAATAAATAATAGATGTAAAACATTAAAGCTTAAGGTAATTACATTTTCCCTTTTATGGAGATACACAAATACATACACCAATTGCAATATTTGTTGTAATGGAAGCTACACCAAAAATCAATATTCACTTAACTAAAATGGCCATACAATTTCTATTATATATAACAAAAACAAATCATGTTAAACTTTTAATGCAAAATATTCTTAAGAAAATCCTATTTAAAGGGACATAAAATGTGACAGTTTGCTAGGGCATTTTATTATTGCACTGGTGATTGCACAGAAGTGTGTTAGCCTCTTGCAAAAGAGTTGAACACATAGTCAATGTATGTTCTGAGACAGCAATACACATCTGTGCAGACCCAGATGGGCTCATAGGACATGTTTACTGACAAGCCATTAGTGCATTGCTTTTTTGAAGATGACTTTGACTATGTGCTTAACATTTTGTTGGAGTTAAACATAGTTTTGGGTAAACAATAGCAATATTAAAACTAGCAGCATGCAAGCTCATCAACAACCTTTGCAGTCAGTGGAAGAAAATATGAATGTAGGTATTTTTTCCACTACATGAAAAAAATCTTGTGAACTCTGATATTTTTAGTACAAATACACACAGATGTTAAATTTATTTTGTTCTGAAATATAAATATAATATGATGCTGCTCTCAAAGGAAAAAATGGAATGTTGTATATTATATGTAATCCAGGGGTCAACAAATGTGTTTATAATTATAAGGCAGTAAGAATATTTAGGAGCTCTACTTTTAGGACAGAGACAGTGGTATTTGTATATAGATCTATAGTAAATCATCCAGAAAATTCAGGGGTAAAATTCAACTTACCACAATACACAAACATACCACACTCACTTGATAAAATGTGATGTGTATGTATGTATATATAGTATATATATATATATATATATATATATATATATATATATATATATATATATATATATATATATATATATATATATATATATATATATATATATATATTTATATACATACACACAAATATGCCATGTGAGTGGTTTACACACATACACATTTTTATATTGCTAGTTAACCTTTAGTAATCAATCTCTTAATTTATAGCAACAGCCTTACAGTCTACAAACGTTGTTGTCAAAGTGCCCTAAAGGCTGTAAATCACAATGGGCAGCTTCTAATAAAGAGCAGAGCAGCTAGTCCCACATAACCTCACTTCCAAGAAAGAAACGGATTGCAACACTCTCCTTCGCTATAATAGTATGCATCCCCCTTCTCTGATTAGGTCTCTTCCCAGGAGCCAACTCTTAAGAGTTAAAAGGATTGTCTCTGAGACAGGCCCTGTGGAACAGAGATTAGTAGAAATGGGAGACCGTTTCAGAGAGAGGGGTTATCCATTAAACCTAATAAAGCAAGAGATTGAAGGTGTGAAACAAATCCCTAGACAAGGTATATTGGAACAGAAAGAGGCTAAAGTGAAAAATAAATCTAATAGACTAATTTTTGTCAGTTAGGATTCAAAACTAAGTAACAGAATACGTAAAATAATCTCCAAATATTGGCACATACTACAGACGTACAAACCCCAATGTACTTGAGTTTAAGGAGCCACCAATGCCTGCCTTTAAGAGAGGAAGGAATTTAAAAGATTTTTTGGTACATGCAGATATTGGTCCTTCAAAAGCATTAGTACAGGGGTACATTGGCAATAAGAACTCTGGCTGTTTTCCATGCCTGGGTTGCTCCAATTGCAATAATATCATTAAGGGCCCCACATTTAGCCATCCTAGTACAGGTACAAAATGTGAAATTAGGGGACACTACACTTGCAACACTGGTTTTGCTGTTTATTATATTAAATGCCTATGTGGTTTGGGGTATTTTGGGGAGACCACTCGTACAGTCCGTGAACGGATAACTCAACATAAAAGCAGTATAAGAACAAAAAAATTAGATGCCCCTGTTGCCAATCATTTTTTATCTGCAGGCCATAACTTAACCCAGTTAAGATTTCAAATATTAGAACAGGTAGGACATCTGAGGCGGGGTGGTGATAGGACCAAGAGACTAAAAATAAGGGAAGTCTTTTGGATTAGTAGATTAGACACAATGTACCCTAAGGGGATGAATAGGGAGCTTGATTGGTCTCTATGCCTTTAAGGGGTGATGATATATGATGAACATTGAATTTTGGGGCTCTGTACTATTTCATTATTCTGTGGTTTAGGAAATTTATGTTTTAATTTGCTACTTTACCAAGAGCTGTATGTGTTTTATTCTGACATTACTAATTTTTGACTGTAATTTCTGTTAATGACCACTACAGTGCATCATAGCAGGTGTGCTACAGGTATGATGTGTGGTGGATGTGGTATTTAGGTGTATTTAAGCTGCATGATCTGCAGGTGTAACTATGCATGATTAAGGACTAAGTCGAAACGTTGCTGTTTGCTGGTCTGGCTTGGATACTGTGCAGTTTGCACAAATAAATCTGTTGAAGACAATTTGGTGGTGTTGCTTCTTTTTTGTGACTTCTATCTATTTGGGTATTGTGCAGTACCCTTGGAGCTTGCACACCTTCCTGATCCCAGGTGCTGGAAGTTTCATTTGTTTTGCTATATTGTTGTGCACTTTTCCTTTGCACTGGGTTACTATGGAACAGAATATTGAAGATAAAGAGCCAAAGACTTTTGGATACACTAATATGGAGGCTGCACGGATTACTACGTTGATCCGTGGCTCCAGAGAGTTTTTAAAATCTACACCTACACAATCAACCAGTAAGAAGTTGGAATATCTACAAAAGAAACATGTTGCATTTGAATTACACGCTGTAACTATTGCAGAGTATCACAGAGTCAAGCACATCCCAAGGGGACTTCGTATGAACACTCGCCCTACTCTTATGAAGTATAATGCAGAATACTGCCAGAAGTTTGAGAGGGTGTTGAACAAATGTTCCTTTGACCTGATGGTCCTAACAGTTCAATATCTCCAGAGGGGAGTTGAGAACCAGAGTCACCAGATTGAGGCTATAAAAAAAGAGATGGCTGATAACTTGACGATAGAAGATTTGGATAAGCTTACCTCTGCTTTGGAGACACAGTTGAGTGAGCTGAGAGGTGTTATTCAGGAACGAAAAAAGAAGAAATTTGCCCGTGATGAAGAGGACTATGTGTCCGGAACGGTATACCGTTGGTCTGGGGATTCCACGGGACATTACAGTGGCACTTCCGGTGGGACTTCTGGTTACAGACGCAGGTGTATGCGCAGAGTGAGCGGACGCTCCAGCACACAAGGCTCGTCATCTGGCTCAGCGTCGGGGGAATTCGATATGGAAGCCCAAGTTGTCAGAGGGGTGGCAGACGGCACTGCTGGAGGAAAAAGCACAGACTCCAGGAGGAAACCATCGCAGATGGAAGAGAAGCGGGTAATGACCCGCAGTGTCAGCAAACCCTGATGAACCTTAGCCAGGTACAACTATCTGATGATGAACTGTCAGTACTGGGAAAAGGGCTGTCTTTTTGCCCGCAGCAGGACTGTGATATATTTGAGATGCATAAAGATCTGTATCGTTTCTTTAGATCTGTGAAACTTAAAAGTTTTTTTGCTAGCATATCTGATTGTGATGCGAAGAGACATACCTCAGCTGTATATATGCAAGAGCAGGGGTTAAATTTGAAATCATTAGGATTATCTGAAAAGAGTACATTTACACTTGTACAGGTTAATGCAGGGGTACAAACCTTTATTAGATTGGTAGAGAGGGATGTGTTGGAATTGTTTAAACATCATCATGCACACAAACATAACAAGGATAGGAGAGGTTTTTTATCCACTAATGAAAGAAGGGCCCTTGCTAACCTTAGAAAGACTAAACAACTTATAATTAAGGGGGCGGATAAGGGCAGAGCTACACTGCTTTTGGATAAGCAATACTATGTGAATGAAATCCACTCCCAATTATATGATAGTGAAGTTTACCAGAAGTTAGCGTATAACCCTTTCTTTAAAATCAAGGAGATCATGTTTTGTGTACAGACAGCAGCCAAATTAGGCATTATTGATAAGGATACCACACAGTTTCTAATTAGTTCAGAGGACATTAGCCCTGTCCTGTATACACTCCCTAAGGTCCATAAGAGCATTACTGCCCTCCCTGGATGCCCCATTGTGGCGGGGATGGGGTCTGTATTATCTAAAGTATCTATATACTTAGACAAGATATTGAGAACATATGTAAACTCTAGCTCATATATTAAGGACACTGGGGATTTTCTTTTAAAATTACAAAATCTACCATTAGAGAACACTAAAGGGATTATTTTTAGCCTAGATGTAACTTCATTGTATACATCAATTAAACATGAAGCTGGCATTGGTGCTGTAAGTAAAATATTGAGTCAAGATGACAGATATAACACCCTTCATAGGGAGTTTATTGTACAATTGTTGAGTATCATCTTGCGGTGTAACTATTTTTTATTTGAAGACAATTATTACTTGCAGCTCCAAGGCATAGCCATGGGTTCCAATGTCGCCCCTACATACGCCAACATATATATGAATATATATGAGGAATATTTTGTTTATAGTCATCCACTATTTTTACAGTATGGCGCCACCTGGTGGCGATATATAGATGACATCTTTGGCGCGTGGCTGGGCGACATTGGAACCCTGGAAAAATGTGTTAATGAGTTGAACTCTGCTACCTGTCTTATCCAATTAAAATTGGTTTGTAGTGAGGAGAGTGTTGTTTTCCTGGACACTAGGGTTACCTAAGAGTAACCAGGGTCTTGTAGTTGATCTACACAAGAAAGAAACGGATTGCAACACTCTCCTTCACTATAATAGTATGCATCCCCCTTCTCTGATTAGGTCTCTTCCCAGGAGCCAACTCTTAAGAGTTAAAAGGATTGTCTCTGAGACAGGCCCTGTGGAACAGAGATTAGTAGAAATGGGAGACCGTTTCAGAGAGAGGGGTTATCCATTAAACCTAATACAGCAAGAGATTGAAGGTGTGAAACAAATCTCTAGACAAGGTCTATTGGAACAGAAAGAGGCTAAAGTGAAAAATAAATCTAATAGACTAATTTTTGTCAGTCAGGATTCTAAACTAAGTAACAGAATACATAAAATAATCTCCAAATATTGGCACATACTACAGACGTACAAACCCCAATGTACTTGAGTTTAAGGAGCCACCAATGCCTGCCTTTAAGAGAGGAAGGAATTTAACAGATTTTTTGGTACATGCAGATATTGGTTCTTCAAAGGCATTAGTACAGGGGTACATTGACAATAAAAACTCTGGCTGTTTTCCATGCCTGGATTGCTCCAATTGCAAAAAAAAGAAGGGTAGCAGCACCAAAATGTTGAAATTTAGCAGCTTTTCATGAAGAGACATGCAAAAAACAAATGACGTTTCGGTCAGCACCTTACCTTAATCATGTTGTATACTGAAATGTCCATACACACTCTTTATATAGCCATTAGAGGAGGGGTTACAGATACCTGTATGGGTGTGGAACTTTTTAGTTAACCCCTTCTTTACAATTCAAGGTACAATTTTTATACTCCCTCTAGTGGATAAGGACACTTCAGCTTAAACAACTATAGTAACCTTTAAAACACAATATATATTTACACTGTTACAAAAACATCAATAAAAAACATTGATGACTCTATTAAATTACAAAAAAATATCACCTTATATAGCAACCTATTCCAATCGCAGGATTGTATCTAGAAGTATATCACTCCTCAATGAATAAAATATTTATAACGTTACCTGCCAATCTATCTCCCTATTCATTCCCAGGGGGATAAGTGTTTGTAATGTGTAGATCCAGTATGTTTCTCTACTTTTAAGGGTACATTGTCTATCACCCCCCCTCCTAGGTCTCCTGATCTGTTCAATGACCTGATATCTTAGTTAAGAAATGGTATGTCCTGCCTGTAAAAAGTGATTTGAAACTGGAACATCCCTATTCTTACATTGAATATTTGATTTGTGTTCAACAATTCTGTCCCTTATCCTACGTGTTGATTCACCTATGTAGATTTTGGAACACGGACATTTGATTAAATAAATAACATAATCTGAATTGC
Source organism: Bombina bombina (assembly GCF_027579735.1). Lineage (NCBI taxonomy): Eukaryota > Metazoa > Chordata > Amphibia > Anura > Bombinatoridae > Bombina > Bombina bombina. Next base: position 935,428,117 of record NC_069504.1, on the reverse strand, counting down.
ATGTAAAGTAACCAGGGATTTTATATTTCTTACCAGTTAGGGGATGGGAAAAAGAATCACCTTTAATAATGTTGTTACAGTTACAACACCCAAGGCATGGGAAACATGCCAGTTTGGGTGTAGATATATGTGTCTGTATCTGTTTCTTCCCTGAGCCTAAGTCAGCCCTTACTAGTTCATCTCTCAAATTCCTACACCTTTTATATGCTGGCATAAGTGGTTCTTCAAACTCTTTAATCTGGGGATTCAGATCTTTAATGACAGACCAGTGTTTTCTGATACTATTATTTACATCCTTACTCAAGGGGTTATACTGTGAAACAAAGACCATACGTTTGTTATCTTGCTTAGGCTTCACCTTATTCCCTCTCAGGATAGAATGTCTGGGGATTTTACTGACCTCTTCAATTTGTTTATGAATAAGTTGTTTAGGAAAACCTCTCTCCATAAAAAGTTTACCCATTTCCATTAATCTGGTCTGTGCAATATCCTCATCCGAGACAATCTTTTTTACTCTAAGGAATTGGCTCCTAGGGAGGCTTCTAGTAAGATGGGGTGGATGGGCATTTTCATACCTAAGGAGGCTATTTCTATCGCTCTCCTTTCTATACAGATCCACTTTTAGATCCCTCCCATTCTTAATTACCTTGGTGTCAAGGAATGCCACTGATTCCTCACTATATGTCAATTTGAATTTAATGTGTCTAGTGGATATATTTAGGTCTGCAACAAACTCATGCAAGGAGTCAATGTCGCCCCCCCATATGCTAAAGACATCATCTATATATCTGAACCAGCATAATCCATACTGTAAAAATAACTTATTAGTGTATACAAATCTCTCCTCATACACATTCATAAAGATGTTGGCATATGTGGGGGCAACATTTGACCCCATTGCAGTTCCTTGACATTGTATATAAAATTGATCTTGGAAAAGAAAGTAATTACAGTAGAGGATAAGCTTTAATAGTTCCATAATGAATTCACATTGAATGACAGATAATTTACCATTATTGTCAATAGCCTGTCTAATAGCACCCAATCCACTGGGTTATTGACGTGTACAGGCTATTGACATCAAGGGTAAAAAGGGTGAATTTCTCCCTTTCCATACCTAGTTCTTCCAATTTGATCAAAAAATCTCCTGTATCCTTAATATAGGACATAGATTCCATTGCCAGAGGTCTGAGAAGTCTATCCAGGTATATAGAAACATTTGTCATGATGGAGTTAGTGCTAGCCACAATAGGGCGACCAGGGGGGTATCTCTATTTTTATGTATTTTGGGCAATGTGTAAAACACTGGTGTAATGAATTTCTCTGGTAATAAAATTTTTTGCTCCTTGTCTGTTATCACCTCATTACACATTGCCATATCAATACATTTAACCAACTCTCATTTTACTTCAAATGTAGGGTCTCTATCAAGTGGTTTGTATACTTCTCTATCTTGTAGTTGGCCCTTAATTTCCTGAACATAATAATTCCTATTCAGGATAACGTGGCTCCACCCTTATCTGCTGGCTTGCAAATAATATTTTTGTTATTTCTTAAGTCCAGCAATGCACTATTTTCAAGTCTAGTAAAATTACCCTGTAGAGGGTTCTTACCCCTAAATGTGACAGCATGTTTATGTTTTAATACATCAATATCCCAGAGAACAAGTTGTATAAATGTTTCAATACTGTTATTATATACATGTGGATTAAATTACTCTTAACTCTAAGTTTAAGATTTATCAATGATAATACATTACTACTGTTCTCAACATCCAAACTCGGATTTACCCCTTGTACTTTCTGTAATTGTCCAAAGTATGTCTTTAGCTTGATGTTACGAAATAAAACATGTAAGTCTCTCTGTAATTGATAAAAGTCACATTTTGGTAGGGGGCAAAAAGATAACCCTTTGTTAACTACCTGCCTCTCTGTGTCAGTTAAGGTATGTGTAGAGATATTCACTGTTAATTCCGCTTGTGGAATGGCTATATAAAGAGTGTGTATGGACATTTCTGTATACAACATGATTAAGGTCAGGTGCTGACCGAAACGTTGTTTGTTTTTTGCATGTCTCTTCATTAAAAGCTGCTAAATTTCAACATTTTGGGGCTGCTACCCTTCTTTTTTTGCAATTGGAGCAATCCAGGCATGGAAAACAGCCAGAGTTTTTATTGTCAATGTACCCATGTACTAATGCCTTTGAAGAACCAATAATTGACTGTTTGCTCCAATTGCAATAATATCATTAAGGTTCCCACATTTAGCCATCCTAGTACAGGTAACAAATTTGAAATTAGGGGACACTACACTTGCAACACTGATTTTGCTGTTTATTATATTAAATGCCCATGTGGTTTGGGGTATGTTGGGGAGACCACTCGTACAGTCCGTGAACGGATAACTCAACATAAAAGCAGTATAAGAACAACAAAAAAAATAGATTCCCCTGTTGCCAATCATTTTTTATCTGCAGGCCATAACTTAACCCAGTTAAGATTTCAAATATTTGAACAGGTAGGACATCTGATGCGGGGTGGTGATAGGACCAAGAGACTAAAAATAAGGGAAGTATTTTGGATTAGAAGATTAGACACAATGTACCCTAAGGGGATGAATAGGGAGCTAGATTGGTCTCTATGCCTTTAAGGGGTGATGATATATGATGAACATTGAATTTTGGGGCTCTGTACTATTTCATTATTCTGTGGTTTAGGAAAATTATGTTTTAATTTTCTACTTTACCAAGAGCTGTATGTGTTTAATTCTGACATTACTAATTTTTTACTGTAATTTCTGTTAATGACCACTACAGTTCATCATAGCAGGTGTGCTACAGGTATGATGTGTGGTGGGTGTGGCATTTAGGTGTATTTAAGCTGCATGATCTGCAGGTGTAACTATGCATGATTAAGGACTAAGTCCGAAACATTGCTGTTTGCTGGTCTGGCTTGGATACTGTGCAGTTTGCACAAATAAATCTGTTGAAGACAATTTGGTGGTGCTGCTTCTTTTTTGAGACTTCTATAAAAAAGGAATACAACACATAACAAGTGAATACACTGCAGTCCTCTCTGGTAGCCAAGGGGTTAAAGTGTGCTCTGCTTTTTATGTTGTCATTCTAGGCAGCATTCGAAGCCTTGTACAGTTATCAGCATGGAGCTTGGCTGTGTGTGAAGGAGGCAACAGAAGTACATAAAATAAAAGGGAAACTTTAACAGTAAATATGCCTGGCGAAAATGGGAGGGGTTTAGTTTTAATCTTTGCCCCTCTCTCCTTCATGGCTCCCTGGACTGCTGTAATATATTCCCAATGAAACCCTCGACTCTGTAAGCAGCTGGCAGCACAATTCTTACTAAAAAAATTTTTTTTTATTAAGATACACTGACAGGCAGGCGCTCCTTACTGCAATGCGCCTATAGGCACATGCCTACTGTGCCTAATGGGAAATCCGGCCCTGGCAAGGGCCCAATTGCCCGACTTGTCAGTCTTCCCCTGGCCCCATGGCAGCACACATATATTGAGGCATGAGATTCCTGTTACCCTCTGCACACCCTGCTGAATATATAAGTCTTAAGTGTCTATAAAAACATGGGCGAGGTATCAACCCTAGGCACACTCCAGCGATCAATGTAAAATGTGCTAAAGGTATAAATCCAATTAAAGTGACCTTTGTCCTTTCTTGTGCTGAGCCTATTAAATTTTGTATATGCATATGCACAATGTAGATTGCAGTTGTTGTAAATGGTTTCCCTACACATTAATGGTTTTCATTGTAGCGCGAACACAATACTGTAGAAAATCTCATTGCAATAATATATGTTTATGCATAAATAGCGCAAGCAAGCAATTTTTCTACTTTCAACTTGTAATCCCAAAATTCTATGAAAACATGGGCGAGGTATCAACCCTAGGCACACTCCAGCGATCAATGTAAAATGTGCTAAAGGTGTAAATCCAATTAAAGTGACCTTTGTCCTTTCTTGTGCTGAGCCTATTAAATTTTGTATATGCATATGCACATTGTAGATTGCAGTTGTTGTAAATGGTTTCCCTACACATTAATGGTTTTCATTGTAGTGTGAACACAATACTGTAGAAAATCTCATTGCAATAATATATGTTTATGCATAAATAGCGCAAGCAAGCAATTTTTCTACTTTCAACTTGTAATCCCAAAATTCTATGCACAAGGTTATAGAAAGAAAAATCCAGCCAGCGCAATTTAAAGCTTTGTGTAAGAACTTTTTTAATGATACAAATGTAATCTAGCCCTATGTAGGATGTATGAGCAGAATGTTGAAGGATTGGATTAGGGTGCAATTGAAGGTCATGTAAACTTACCCTCCTAAAACCATAATTGCTAAACATTTGCCTTACACAAGGCTATTGATATTATTCCTCAAGAACATGAAAGAGGGAAATTGGTTGGGCTGTTTGTTTCATTTAGAAGCTAAATGGATATTCCCTATTAGAACTAAAGAATCATTTGGCATAAATTTGAGATGGGACATTGACCTATATCAAGATATACTGACCAGATACATTGTATATATTGTCATATCTAATAGTTATGTTACCATAATTTCAAACATTATATAAGTATTCCCTCAAAACAATCTTTTCGAATGTACTTTACAGGTTCAGAGAGTGGGCTGGGCAGGAGTTTTCTCTCTGATTCATATTACCAGCCATACGCTGATGATATTTGCTCAAAATTCCCAACACACTTATTTATCTTACAGAAAATAATGTATACTAAACTGTATTTGTTTCAAACTGAGTATCCATATCAGTGTCAGTTGCTCCTCTTTTCACCATCTTAAATCCAGCTCCTTTGGGGGGCAGGGACGGATCCCTGCTAGCACTCCTAGATCTTCTTGGGCGTTCCTCTTCTGATCTTTCACCCGATCCTTCTTTATGCAGTCACTGAAACACACTAATGGGCATATTTATCAAAGTGCGAGTGGACATTATACGATGTAGCGTATTATGTCCGCTGCACATTAATAAATGCCGACAGTATATGCTGTCAGCATTTATCATTACACAAGCAGTTCACCAGAACTGCTTGTGCAATACCGCCCCCTAAAGTTTCACGGCCAATCAGCCGCAAGCAAGGGGTTTCAATCAACCAGGGCACGATCCAATATAGATCGTAGTTTGTGGCGCAAGCGAGGGAACCCCCGCCGCCCGTAGTTTCAGCTTGCAACTCGAGCTATCACATATACGGCGCCGTCAGATGCTAAAGTGCCGTAAGTCTAACAAACCAGCGATGTCCAGAAATCTGCGTAAGTACAAATTTCTGGAGTCGCCAGTGACTTACTGCACTTTTGAAACTGCCGGCGCCTACAAAACATGACTAAAGTATTAAATCTCCCGTACTGTCTAACACGCCTCCCAAACATAGCCCGACATGTCTAACCCTCTATCCACTATCCCCCTCACTCTCCTAATAATAAAAAATGTATTAACCCCTAAACCGCCACTCCCGGACCCCGCCACCACCTAATAAAGTTATTAACCCCTAAACCGCCGCTCCCGGACCCAGCCGCCACCTACTTTAAACTACCAACTAATGTGAGCTCCTTACACCGCCGCCAGCTATATTAACTACCCCCTAATGTGAGCTCATACCCCGCTGCCACCTACATTAAACTACCCCCTAATGTGAGCTCCTACCCCGCTGCAACCTACATTAAACTACCCCCTAATGTGAGCCCCTTACACCGCCGCCAGCTACATTAAACTACCCTCTAATGTGAGCTCCTACCCCGCCGCCAGCTATATTAAAATTATTAACCCCTAATCTAATCCCCCTACCCCGCCGCCAGCTATATATTAAATTATTAGCCCCTAATTTAATCCTCCTACACCGCCGCCAGCTATATTAAATACATTAACCCCTAATCTAATCCCCCTAAAGTAATCACCTCTATTACCAGCCCTTAAAAGAGCCTTTTGCTTGACATTGCCCCAAAGTAACAGCTCTATTGCCAGCCCTTAAAAGGGCTTTTTGCGGGGCATGTCCCAAAGAAATCAGTTCTTTTACCAGAGCTTAAAAGGGCTTTTTGTGGGACATTGTCACAAAGTAATCAGCTCTTTTGCATCTAATCTAAATCCCCCTACACCGCCGCCACCTATATTAAATAGATTAACCCCTAATCAAATCCCCCTACACCGCTGCCAGCTATATTAACTATATTAACCCTAATTATATTAGGGTTAATATAGTTAATATAGTTATTATATTATATATATTAACTATATTAACCCAAATTATATTAGGGTTAATATAGTTAATATCGTTATTATATTAAATATATATTAAGCCCCCAAATAAAATAACAAAGCCCCCCAAAATAAAAAAAATTCCCTACCCTAATCTAAATTAAAAAAGTTAACAGCTCTATTACCTTACCAGCCCTTAAAAGGGCTTTTTGCGGGGCATGCCCCAAAGAAATCAGCTCTTTTGCCTGTAAAAAAATACCACCCCCCAACATTACAACCCACCACCCACATACCCCTACTCTAACCCAAACCCCCCTTAAATAAACCCAACACTACCCCCCCTGAAGATCTCCCTACCTTGTCTTCACCCAGCCGGGCCGAACTCTTCCTCCAATCAGGGCGATGTCTTCAATCAAGCGGCAGGACTACTTCCCGACAAATGCGGTTCCTTTAAATGATGTCATCCAAGATGGCGTCCGTCAAATTCCGATTGGCTGATAGGATTCTATCAGCCAATCGGAATTAAGGTAGGAAAAATCTGATTGGCTGATTAAATCAGCCAATCAGATTCAAGTTCAATCCGATTGGCTGAACCAATCAGCCAATCGGATTAAACTTGAATCTGATTCAATTTTTCCTACCTTAATTCCGATTGGCTGATAGAATCCTATTAGCCAATCGGAATTCGACGGACGCCATATTGGATGACGTCATTTAAAGGAAACTCATTCGTCGGGAAGTCATCGCGCCGGATGGATGTTCCGTGTCGGAGGAGCGAAGAAAGAAGATTGAAGATGCCGCTTGATTGAAGACATAGCCCGGATGGAAGACTTCTTCTTTGCCGCTTGATTGAAGACATTGCCCAGATGGAAGACTTCTTCTTTGCTGATTGATTGAAGACATTGCCCTGATGGAAGACTTCTTCTCTGCCGCTTGATTGAAGACATCGCCCGGATCGGATGAAGAGTTCGGCCCGGCTGGGTGAAGACAAGGTAGGGAGATCTTCAGGGAGTAGTGTTAGGTTTATTTAAGGGTGGTTTGGGTTAGAGTAGGGGTATGTGGGTGGTGGGTTGTAATGTTGGGGGTGGTATTGTGTTTTTTTTTTACAGGCAAAAGAGCTGATTTCTTTGGGGCATGCCCCGCAAAAAGCCCTTTTAAGGGCTGGTAAGGTAATAGAGCTGTTAACTTTTTTAATTTAGATTAGGGAAAATTTTTTATTTTGGGGGGCTTTGTTATTTTATTAGGGGGCTTAGAAAAGGTGTAATTAGCTTAAAATTCTTGTAATCTTTTTTTATTTTTTGTAATTTAGTGTTTGTTTTTTTGGAAATGTAGTTTAGTTTATTTAATTGTATTTTAGTTTAGATATGTGTAGTTTATTTAATTTATTGATAGTGTAGGTGTATTTGTAACTTAGGTTAGGATTTATTTTACAGGTAAACTGGTAATTATTTTAACTAGGTAGCTATTAAATAGTTATTTAATAGCTATTGTACCTAGTTAAAATAAATACCAAGTTAACTGTAAAATAAATATAAACCCTAAAATAGCTACAATGTAATTATTAATTACATTGTAGCTATTTTAGGGTTTATTTTATAGGTAAGTATTTAGATTTAAATAGGAACATTTTATTTAATAATATTAATATTAATTAGATTTATTTTAATAAGAATTTAGTTAGGGATGTTAGAGTTAGATAGGGTTATTATACTTAATATATATATATAATATATATATATAATATAATAATATAATAACTATAGTAACTATATTAACCCTAATATAATTAGGGTTAATATAGTTAATATAGCTGGCAGCGGTGTAGGGGGATTAGATTAGGGGTTAATCTATTTAATATAGGTGGCAGCGTTGTAGGGGGATTAGATTAGGGGGTAATACATTTATTATAGGTGGTGGCGGTGTAGGGGGATTTAGATTAGATGAAAAAGAGCTGATTACTTTGTGACAATGCCCTGCAAAAAGCCCTCTTAAGGGCTGGTAAAAGAGCTGATTTCTTTGGGGCAAAGCCCCGCAAAAAGCCATTTTAAGGGCTGGCAATAGAGCTGTTACTTTGGGGCAATGTCACGCAAAAGACCCTTTAAAGGGCTGGTAATAGAGGTGATTACTTTAGGGGGGTTAGATTAGGGGTTAATGTATTTAATATAGTTGGCGGCGGTGTAGGGGGATTAGATTAGGGGTTAAATAATTTAATATAGCTGGCGGCGGGGTAGGGGGATTAGATTAGGGGTTAATACATTTAATATAGCGGGTGGTGGTGTAGGGGGATTAGATTAGGGGATAATACATTTAATATAGCTGGTGGCAGTGTAGGGGGATTAGATTAGGGGTTAATAATTTTAATATAGCTGGCGGCAGGGTAGGAGCTCACATTAGGGGGTATGTAATGTAGCTGGCGACGGTGTAGGGGAATCACATTATGGGGTTATACTTTTAATGCAGGTGGCGGCGGGGTCCGGGAGCGGCGGTTTAGGGGTTAAATACTTTATTAGGGATTGCGGCGGGGGATCGCGGTTGACAGGTAGACATTGCGCATGCGTTAGGTGTAAGGTTTTATTTAGCAGTTCCCGGTTGACAGGTAGATAGACATTGTGCATGCGTTAGGTGTTAGGTTTTATTGGGAAGGTAGTTTAGGGAGTTACAGGGCTCCAATAGACAGCGTAAGGCTTACTACGGCTGCATTTTGTGGCGAGATGAAAATGGAGTAAGATTTCTCCATTTTCGCCACGTAAGTCCTTCCGCTGTATATTGGATACCAAACTGCACGGGTTTGGTATACCTGTCTATGGCCCAAAAAACTATGGGCGAAGGCAGAAATATACGAGCATAACTTCTAGGTTACGCCGTATATAGGATACCAAACCTGCGCAAATTTTGGCGTCACCAGCTTCTGCGGGCGACGCTGTATATCGAATCGAGGCCCCGATCGTTTTTGATTGGGTTCATTTCTATCCGTTGTCTCAGAGCAGGCCGACAAGTTATGGAGCTGCGGTCTTTAGACCGCTGCTTCATAACTTCTGTTTCCAGTGAGCCTTCAGGAACATCACTGGGAACTTCCTGGCGTTGGTGGATCTTACTCATGGGATCGTGTGCACGCGCGACCACTGAAAGTGACATGAAACCCAAAATTTTTCTTTCTTGATTTAGGTAGAACATACAATTTTAAACAACTTTCCAGTTTACTTCTATTATCAAATTTGTTTCATTTTCTTGGTATCATTTGTTGAAGGAGCAGCAATGCACTACTGGTTTTTAACTAAACACATGGGTGAGCCAATGACAATAATTATAAATATGCAGCAACCAATGAGCAGCCAGAATCTAGGTTCTTTGTTGCTCCTGAGCTTACGTAGGTAAACTTTTCATCAAAGGATAACAAGAGAAGGAAGGAAAATAAATGGTAGAAGTAAATTGGAAAGTTGTTTGGAATTGTATGTTCTGTCTAAATCATATATGCCTAATTATGAATTTATTGTCCCTTTAAGAAGAAGTGGTGGGAGATGAGGGAGGGAGAGGGAGGGGGAATAATGTTGGGAATGGGAATGGATCTGGGAGGGGGAGGGTATTGAGGAGGGCAGCTAAACTACAGAAAAAGTCTAATATATATATATATATATATATATATATATATATATATATATATATATATATATATATATATATAAAGGGCGACATTTATTGAAAAGTGGGTACTGGCAGACAGCTGACAGTGCCAAAAATATAGTGAGCGGGGATAAGGTTAGAGAGCTGTTCGGGGGGGCTCAGTGAGGTTGGGTGGTAAGGGGGGTTCCTACACTGCAGAAAATATATAATTTTAAAAAAAATAACCTCTTATTTTTATTCTGGCAGACTTTCTGCCAGTACTAAAGATGGTGGTGACAATAGTGAGGTGGGGGTGGGAAGAGAGCTGTTTGAGAGGGGTCGGGGAGGGATCAGGGTGTGGAATGTGTCAGGTGGGAGGCTGATCTCTACACTAAAGCTACAATTAACCCTTCAAGCTCCCTACAAGCTACCTAGTTAACCCCTTCACTGCTGGGCATAAAACAAGTGTGGTGCACAGCGGATTTAGGGACCTTCTAATTACCAAAAAGCAATGCCAAGGCCATAAATACCTGCTATTTCTGAACAAAGGGGATCCAAGAGAATCATTTACAACCATTTGTGCCATAATTGCACAAGCTATTTGTAAATAAATTCAGAGAGAATCCTAAAGTTTGTGAAAAAGTGAACATTTCTTTTATTTAATCGCATTTGGCGGTGAAATGTGGCATGATGAAATATACCAAAATGGGCATAGATCAATACCTTGGATTTTCTACTACACTGCAATAAAGCTAAAATTAACCCTACAAGCTCCCTACAAGCTACTTAATTAACCCCTTCACTGCTGGGCATAATAAAAGTGTGGTGCGCAGTGGCATTTAGCGGCCTTCTAATTACCAAAAAGTAATGCCAAAGCCATAAATGTCTGCTATTTCTAAACAAAGGTGATTCCAGAGAAGCATTTACAAACATTTGTGCCATAATTGCACAATCTGTTTGTAAATAATTTCATTGAGAAACCTAAAGTTTGTGAAAAAGTTAGTAAAAAAGATAACATTTTTTTTTTATTTGATTGCATTTGGCGGTGGAATAGTGGCATGAAATATACCAAAATGGACCTAGATCAATACTTTGGGTTGTCTACTAAAAAAATAATATATAATATACAGTATATACATGTAAACGGTTATTCAGGGATCCCTGAGAGATATCAGTGTTAAAATGTAACTTTTGCAAATTTTGAGAAAAAAATGGTTTGGAAATAGCAACGTGCTACTTGTACTTATTGCCCTATAACTTGCAAAAAAAGCAAAGAACATGTAAACATTGTGTATTTGTAAACTCAGGACAAAATGTAGAAACTATTTAGCATGGGTGTTTTTTGGTGGTTGTAGATGTGTAACAGATTTTGGGGGTCAAAGTTAAAAAAAGTGTGTGTTTTTCCATTGTTTCATTACATTTTAACATTGTTTGGAGTAAATTATAAGATATTGTAAAAATAATGGTTTTTTTAGAAAGCCCATTTAATGGCGAGAAAAACAGTATATAATATGTGTGGGTATAGTAAACGAGTACAAGGAAATTTACAGCTAAACACAAACACTGCAGAAATAAAAAAGCCCTAATCTAAAAAAAAACACTAACACTTAACTACCAATAAATAAAAAACCTAATCTACCCATGGCCCCTAAAGGGGCATTTGTAAAAATAAAAAATCCCTAATCTAAAAAAACACCCCAAAAAAACAACAAAAATGTAAGTGTAACCCTAAAATAGGTACTCACATTTCCTGAAGTCCGGTGTTGAAGGTCTTCTTCCAGGCGGCTCCATCTACATCCAGGGCAGAGACATCTTCTATCTTTATCCGGAGCAAAGGCGGCGCAAATCGGAAGTGATCATGGAGCAGGACCGGCGATCACGAAGCAGGACCGGCAGACGCAGAGCAGGACCGGTGTGGAGGTTCCTCTTCATGAGGTCGAAGATGCACACTGAAGATTAAATGCAAGGTATCCCATTTATATTGGGGTACCTTGAATTCCTATTGGCTGAAATGTTGAAATCAGCCAATAGGATGAGAGCTACTTAAATCATATTGGCTGATTTGAATCAGTCCTGCTCTGTGGTCACCTGTGAGTACCTATTTCAGGGTTAGACTTTTTTTAATTTTTTGAATGGGCAGCAAAAAGCTGATTGCCCTTTTAGGGAGAAAGCCCATACAAATGCCCCTTTAGGGGCAATGGGTAGCTTATGTTTTTTTGGGGGGGTTATATGATTGGGGGGTTATTTTTAGGGGGAACTTTTTTTAGGTAAAAGAGCTGTTTAACTTAGGGCAATGCCCTAAAAAAGGCCCTTTTTTATGGGCTATTGGTAGATTAGGGAGTGTTTTTATTTTTGGGGGGTTATTTTTATAGGGGTATTAGATTAGGTTTTATTTTTAAATTTTTTGATAATTTTGTTTATTATTTTTTATTTCATGTAATTGGCAAGAGTCCATGAGCAAGTGACGTATGGGATATACAATCCTAACAGGAGGCGCAAAGTTTCCCAAACCTCAAAATGCCTATACATAAATACACCCCTCACCACACCCACAATTTAGTTTCAGAGTATTGTCTCTCAAGATTATCAAATAGGTTTCAGAGTAAGACCTCCTGTGAGAAAAATGTTTCTCTCACACGTTCCAGCAAATCCAGTGAAGGCTCAGGCTTTTCTGAAGTGTGTTTCAGATCTAGAGCTTTCAGGGGTAATCATACCAGTTCTGTTTCAGGAACAGGGTCTGGAGTTTTATTCAAATCTATTCATTGTCCCAAAAAAAGAAAATTCATTCAGGCAAGTTCTGGATCTGAACATTTTTAATAGTTTTGTAAGAGTGCCAACTTTCAAAATGGTGACTATAAGGACAATTTTGCCTTTTGTTCAGCAAGGTCATTATATGTCCACGATAGACTTACAGGATGCATATCTTCATATTCCGATTCATCCAGACCACTATTGGTTTCTGAGATTCTCTTTTCTAGATAAGCATTACCAATATGTCGCTTTTCCATTTGGCCTAGCAACAGCTCCAAGAAATGTTTCAAAGGTTCTCAGTGCCCTACTCTTTGTAATAAGAGAACAGGGTATTGCGGTGTTTCCTTATTTGGACGATATCTTGGTACTAGTTCAGTCTTTACGTTCTGCCGAATCTCACACAAATCAGCTAGTGTTGTTTCTTCAAAGACATGTACCAATATCATAGGCTCACAGATTGCAAATGTTTTAGGCTAAAAAGGAGGATTGACCTCGCCACAAATGACTCTAGTAAATGCAATACTGGAGCCAAGGTAAGCACTGTTCTGTGGGACTCAGAATAAACTAAGAGGACATTGCCTCCATCGAATCAATAATAAGTGCTAATATGAGCAACTATAGTGGTGGAAACTATTCCCCAATATGCCTGATGCGCATTTCACTATTAGCACGGCTTTCCACCACTATAGTTGCTCATATTAGCACTTATTATTGATTCGATGGAGGCAATGTCCTCTTAGTTTATTCTGAGTCCCACAGAACATTGCTTACCTTGGCTCCAATATTGCATTTACTAGAGTAATTTGTGGCGAGGTCAATCCTCCTTTTTAGCCTAAAACATTTGCAATCCGTGAGCCTATGATATTGGTTTGCACTGGGCTGTGTGCTCTATATGAATTAATTGATCTTTCGGTGTATAATGTATAATTGGTGGAGACTATTACCCTATGTATATATATTTAATCTAAGTTTTAACACACACACTGTTTGTCTCATATCATGTTTTAATTTATTCATAGTAAAAGTTAAATTTTAATTAGATCCCTGATTTCAGGTGATCTCCCTTGTCTTCACATAGTATTCACATTATTATCGGTGCTTCTTTTGAGTGCTGATTAACTGTCAACTTGTTTTCTGTTTTCTTCGCTCATATTTATTCCTGACAGTCAGCACCCCCCTTTTTTTACTTCAATGGTCTTTACATTTATTGTAATATATCTATGTGCTTGCACACAATATTGTATTAGATATCAAATTATTAGATACTAGGTATTAGGGGCTCTTTGGTATACTTATCATAATTTCCCTCATTGCTTAACTCTCTGTCTCTAACACCCTTTACAAATAAAATTGGTTTCAGCTTGTCAAAACCTTCAGTCTCAAACATTCCCTTCAGTGGCTATGTGAATGGAAGTATTAGGTCTCATGACTACAGCATCGGACGCGATCCCCTTTGCTCATTTTCATATGAGACCTCTTCAGCTTTGTATGCTGAATCAATACTGCAGGGATTATTCAAGGATATCACAATAAATATCCTTCAATCCCAGTGTTCGACTCTCTCTGATTTGGTGGTTAGATCACCGTCATATAGTTCAAGGGGCCTCTTTTGTTTGTCCAACCTGGACTGTAATCACAACAGATGCAAGTCTTTCAGGTTGGGGAGCTGTCTGGGGATCTCTGACAGCACAAGGGGTTTGGAAATCTCAAGAGGTGAGGTAACCAATCAATATTTTTGAACTCCGTGCTATTTTCAGGGCTCTTCAGGTTTGGCCTCTGTTGAAGAGAGAACCATTCATTTGTTTTCAGACAGACAATATCACAACTGTGGCATATGTAAATAACCAGGGTGGGACTCACAGTCCCCTAGCTATGAAAGAAGTATCTTGTATACTTTCTTGGGAGGAATCCAGCTCTTGTCTAATTTTTGCGGTACATATCCCAGGTGTAGACCATTAGGAAGCGGATTATCTCAGCCGTCAGACTTTACATCCGGGGGAGTGGTCTCTCCATCCACATGTGTTTTTTCAGATTGTTCAGATGTGGGGTCATCCAGAAATAGATCTGATGGCTTCCCGTCTAAACAAGAAACTTCCCAGGTACTTGTTCAGGTCCAGGGATCCTCAGGCGGAGTCGGTGGATGCGTTAGCAGTTCTTTGGTTTTACCAACCTGCTTATATCTTTTCTTCTCCAAGATCATCATGGAACAATTGTTTGTGTTTCTGGTAGCACCAGCATGGCCTCACAGGTTCTGGTATGCGGATCTTGTCCAGATGTCCAGTTGCCAAACTTGGCCACTCCCTTTTAGACCAGATCTTCTGTCTCAAGGACCGTTTTTCCATCAGGATCTCAAATCGTTAAATTTGAAGGTATGGGAATTGAATGCTTAGTGCTTAGTCATAGAGGTTTCTCTGACTCAGTGATTGATACTATGTTACAGGCTCTTAAATCTGTTTCTAGGAAGATTTATTATCGAGTTTGGAAGTCTTACATTTCATGGTGTTATTCTCATAAATTCTCCTGGCATTCTTTTAGAATTCCTAGAATTTTATAGTTTCTTAAGGATGGTTTGGATAAAGGTTTGTCTGCAAGTTCCTTGAAGGGACAAATCTCTGCTCTTTCTGTTTTATTTCACAGAAAGCTTGCTAAGCTTCCTGATAGTGACTGTTTTGTGCAGGCTTTGGTCCATATCAAGATTGTCATTAAATCAATCTCTCCTCCTTGGAGTCTTAATTTGGTTTTGAAGGCTTTACAGGCTCCTCCATTTAAGCCTATGCATTCTTTGGATATTAAACTACTTTCTTGGAAAGTGTTGTTCCTTTTGGCTATCTCTTCTGCTAGAAGAGTTTCCAAATGATCTGCTCTTTCTTGTGAGTTTACTTTTCTGATTTTATATCAGGATAAGGCAGTTTTGCGGACTTCATTTAAATTTTTACCTAAAGTTGTGAATTCTAACAACATTAATAGGGAAATTGTTGTTCCCTCTTTGTGTCCTAAACCTAAGAATTCTTTAGAGAGATCCTTACATTCTCTGGATGTGGTAAGAGCTTTGAAATATTATGTTGAAACTACTAAAGATTTCAGGAAGACTTCTAGTCTATTTGTTGTCTTTTCTGGTCCTAGGAAAGATCAGAAAGCTTCTGCCATTACCTTGGCATCCTGGTTAAAGCTTTTGATTCATCAGGCTTATTTGGAGTCGGGTCAGGCCCCGCCTCAGAGAATCACAGCTCATTCTACTAGATCAGTTTCCACTTAGTAGGCTTTTAAGAATGAAGCTTCAGTTGATCAGATTTGCAAAGCAGCAACTTGGTCTTCTTTGTATACATTTACTATATTCTACTGTTTTGATGTATTTGCCTCTTCGGAAGCAGTTTTTGGTAGAAAAGTTCTTCAGGCAGCTGTTTCAGTTTGATTCCTCTGCTTATGGTTTAAGTTTTTTCTTTTCAATTATGAGAAGAACTTATTTTTTTCGATGTGGATTTAATTTTTTCAGCGGAAAATGGCTGTTTTCATTTGTATCCCTCCCTATCTATTGACTCTTCTGTGGAGTACCACAACTTGGGTATTACTATCCCATACGTCACTAGCTCATGGACTCTTGCCAATTACATGAAAGAAAACATAATTTATGTAAGAAATTACCTGATAAATTCATTTCTTTCATATTGGCAAGAGTCCATGAGACCCACCCTTTTTTTGGTGGTCATGTTTTTTTGTATAAAGCACAATTATATTTCCAGATTCCTTTTTTTATGCTTTTTACTCCATTTTCTATCACCCCACTACTTGGCTATTCGTTAAACTGAATTGTGGGTGTGGTGAGGGGTGTATGTATAGGCATTTTGAGGTTTGGGAAACTTTGCCCCTCCTGGTAGGATTGTATATCCCATACGTCACTAGCTCATGGACTCTTGCCAATATGAAAGAAATGAGTAAGTTCTTACATAAATTATATTTTTTCTGTAATTTTAAATAGACTGCCCTTTGGGCAGGCTTATCGCCTTGTGGTTAATAAAGGGATTATCTATCTTTTTAAATAATAAAAATGTTGGTGTAGACTGTCCCTTTAACATATACTTTGTCGGTTTTTTACAATAAGGGAACTATTTAATTTCCCTTTAACTATACTTTACATCCTAATCTGATAATCAAATATGGAGATAATTAATATTAAACTGATAAGTATACTAAGTGTATGCCTTGACTATGCTTCTGTTTTTTTTTTTTCTTTTGGCACTTACTTTTTTGCTAATTTCTTGATTTCCTTAATATAGGTCCTATTAGGGCCAAATATTTAAAAAAAATAAAAAAAAGTGGGACGTTATTAACTGCAAAAGAGATTATATTGTATTCAAATTTGGCAGGGATAGAGCACCTTGCTATTGTATTTTAGGTTCATATTACACTCAAGGCGGTATCTTTTTAGCTGTATTTATTTTATCATTTTTTAATTGTCAAGTATCACAACAGAATAAGAGATAAACAGCTTTTAAACACATTAACCTTGTTTCTGAAATGCTCTAAAAGTGTACGTCTGGGTGTTATTTTGGAATATAAAACTATGTTACTGATTATTAAAATATAATACAACACTGATATATTTGAAACAATGGATTAAAATCATCCTAAGGGAAGTAGAAATGCATTGCAGCAAAGTAAATGATTATTTGTCATATATCTTATAAAAATAGGTACATTAAATGGCAACAATTATATATATTTCTCACATAATCACACCTGGGACTCTCTGTTTAAAACTGTCTCTTAACTGAAAATGTAAAATCAAACACCTGTCTCCCCAATCAATTGTTATAAACCTTCTCTTGTGGAATTAAGAACTCCTGCAAACATCAGAGGGATTACAGAGTTTGTAGCCTGTATTTTCATTTAAACTTTGAAATAATAGTGGGGCAGACAGTGAAATACTACAGTGACTATGTTAGAGGTTTAACTAATCATCTAAAAACATTTAAAGGATTTACTAGTATATGATTAAAAGAATTAATTACATTAGCCAGCAGATACACTGTATTGTCAAAAATGTAGTGCCCATATCTACAAGCAATCATAATAGGGATACTAAACCCAATTTTTTTCTTTAATGATTCAGATAGAGCGTGCAATTTTAAGCAACTTTCTAATTTACTCCTATTATCAATTTTTCTTCGTTCTCTTGCTATCTTTATTTTAAAAACAGGAATTTAAAGCTTAGGAGCTGGACCATTTTTTGATCAGAACCTGGGTTATGCTTGCTTATTGGTGGCTAAATGAATGTTTTTTATTCATGAATACTTGTCAAAGTTATTTTTTATGTTTTTGTGTAGTTAGCCAGGTTTTAATTTTGATCTACAAGCAGATCCACACTGATGGAACACCTGTGCTTTTTAGTAGTTTGTAAAATGGAATAGCAATATCTTAGGACAGTGATGGTGAACCATGGCACTCTAGATGTTTCAAAACTACATTTACCATGATGCTCAACTGGACTACAGAGTGCTTAAAGGGACACTGAACCAATTTTTTTTCTTTTGTGATTCAGATAGAGCATGCAATTTTAAGCAACTTTCTAATTTACTCCTATTATCCATTTTCTTTGTTCTTTTGCTATCTTTATTTGAAAAAGAAGGCATCTAGGATTTTTTGGTACAGACTCTGGACAGCACTTTTTTGGTGGATTAATGTATCCACCAATCAGCAAGAATAACCCAGGTTGTTCACTAAAAATGGGCTGGCATTTAAACTTACATTCTTGCATTTCAAATAAAGATACCAAGAGAATGAAGAAAATTTGATAATATGAGTACATTAGAAAGTTGCTTAAAATGTCATGCTCTATCTGAATCACAAAAGAAAAAAAAATTGGTTCAGTGTCCCTTTAAGCATCATAGGAAATAAAGTTCTGAAACATCTGAGGTGCCAAGTTTGTCATCACTGTTATAAAGTATCAGGGTTGTGGATTTTAATGATGACACACTTTTAATATGAATAAGAAAGAGGTAAGCTCATGAAATTTTAGAATGTCGCAAAGCATTTTGGGCTCAGTTAATGTTCATCACACTTCAAAACTGAACAGACAACAGTTAAATAAACTTAAAGTATGAAAATGACAAGTATATTGTATTTTTTTCTGAAAAAAAAATGCATAGATTGCCATAAACAGTTATAAGTAGTGGAATTTGTAAGTCACCTTAATTGTGGATTTATAATACTATCAAGATAAGCTGAACCAATGAAGGCTCTTTTTAACTATGATCAGCTTGCAGCATTTTTGGTACTTATATTTAAAGTATTACTGATAATACAATTTTGTTGCAAGGTATAAGTACAACAACTTCCTTGTTAATGCATGGACCTATAATAACACATTTCATGCATTTATACTTTATAAAGCAAAAACGTGTGTGCTCTTGCTGGTTTTATAAACATATATGAAAAATACATGTCAGGGGCCTTTAAAGAGCTTGATAAAGTTTCCTTAAAAGAACCATAACATATGTATTTTA
Source organism: Bombina bombina (assembly GCF_027579735.1). Lineage (NCBI taxonomy): Eukaryota > Metazoa > Chordata > Amphibia > Anura > Bombinatoridae > Bombina > Bombina bombina. Next base: position 935,409,033 of record NC_069504.1, on the reverse strand, counting down.
CAAAGGCTCTAAAGACCAATCACCAGTCAGCTCAACAATGCTTACGTAGTTTACAGCATTGGTTCAAATGCTGAACTGTAGAAATAATAGTATTTTTGGAGGTGCTACCTTAATATTATATAATAAAGTAATCTTTATGGCAAAAATGTAATTGTGAATATTCAAACAGTGTTCAATTTCATGGTATGATAGAGCATACTGTAAACGTTATAAAGGCAATGTAAATAGTATCATTGTCCTTAGGCAAAACAAAATGTGCAGTGAGTAAAAATATCAGCAGTGTAAAAAATGAGGAATACTGATATGTAAAAGTATTTGCTCAAAAAAGTAGCTAAAAATTGACTGCAGTGATTACTCCTCCACACCTGGGTGGGTTGGTAATATAAATTTCAAATGTTTATGTTAAAATAAATATATATATACTGCTTAAATGTTTGTTTTTTTCAAAAGTAAAAACACAACTGTATATGTGTTTTCTTTTTTTTTTCTTCTTATTACCATAACACTTAAAGTGATTTTAAGACAAAACTTGTATTTGTCCCTAGCTTTGCAATGCTGTCAATTCATGGTGTTAACATTTTCTTAAAAAAATCTGCAGACATAAAAAAATATATTTCATGATCTATAAATATAAATTAAGAGCAAGAAACACGTGCAAAATAAAATAGGTGTTGTTAAGAACCTAAATGGAAAATTACAACTGTAAGAAACCAATTACTGAAAACAAATAAGCAGCAGGAGCTCTTTACCTAGCACTAATTTCCAAGCTAATGCCAAGTTAAGGCTCCACCTTTTTCTTTGCATTCCAACAAACATTTTTTGATATGAAATAATCATTGTTTGACTGGTGTTGATTTCTTCTGACGCTTGAATGCCAGAGGTACGCAGTAACTTAGGGGGTAGCGAAAAACACAATCAGAACAGAAACAGATAGGAAACGGGGAAAGAAAGGACACTGTCCAGATTGCTGAGAGCTGTCCGGTGTGTCTAGAAAGCTATCAAGGGTGGTGGGGACGCTACTGCTACTTCTTAAACTGCAGAGCTGTCCATAGTGCTGAAACACTTGTACAGTACTGAAGCATCGGAGCTGTCCATAGTGCTGAAGCGGCTGAGCTGTATCAACACGTCTCGGATACCTTGCTTCCTCCCTGGCCTGGGAAACGCAGTGGTAGCTCCCAATCTGCTATGCATGTGAGCATTCGAGCTGTAAGCCTGGGGATTGGACGTCTTCTCCATTCAGTCTGCGACCGTGCCCTGGCTTGATTCAGAAGCAGGTTCTTACAATACACAGAGCTGTTGCTAGCGGGTGGTTGGCTTACTCGACTTGTGCTTGTATAGTAAAGGGAAAATCTGTGGAGACACACGTTGCTGCATTGGGGAAGGGAGCTGATTGCCACGCACTATGGGATATCCTTGTGCTGTGAAACTCCAGGAAAATTAAACGTGGGAGAGACAGGCGGATAGAAGTTACCGCATACATCTGCTGTAGAGAATCTGCAGAATATACTGGTAATAATATGAAATTCCTCAGTGTCTATGTTATATCTATGTTTCTATTAAAGCTTATAGTCATATTCACTGTTTTTCCAACTACATGTGCACAACTATGAATGTCAATACACCGCTGCCCTTAGGTGGAAATGTGCAAAAGATGTGAGCACTTTAAGAAGTATACATTATTTGTGTGATATCATGTGGTGATGAAGTAGCCATCATGATTGCAGTTTCTCAAGAAGTAAGCCTTCTAGTCCAAGATATAAGCACGTATGGGGATTTCTTGCATTTTTTTATAGTGAGGTGCTTAGTACGTGAGATCAGATATAGAGCATTTTGGTGAAGGGGAAAGGAGTCATCTGTATCTCACATGAAGAGGGATGCTGTTTTGCATCATTGCAGCAGGAGGCAATAATGGACAATACTAGTCATGCTGTTTGGAAAGCATAATAAACATATAAGTGCTTTAGCGCATCTCATACTCTATTGCCCATGGTGATTGAGCTGCTGCTAAATTGCTTTTAATACATTCAATACTGGAAAGGTGGAGGGATAATTCGTGTGTAGTGCTTCCCAAATTACCAATACAATGCATATTTATTAACACTGTCCAAATACCTTTTTGACCTTAGTACATGAACCTATCAAAGGTATTTTACATATAGATATTAAATCTTGCAGAATTAGCCATTTTAAATCAATTGTAATGAATGCAAAATGGGAACTGCAAGTTCCTCAGTTTCACCCTTAATTGATAGATAAGGATTTATGTGCTATCATATTTCTAAGTACTATATTATTTATTTTTTTCTTGTAGAAGGCCGATTAAAAGATTACTCACATATATGACTCATATGTCAAGTTAAATCTCCAAGTCAATAATTAATGACAAGTTGGTTTGGTTAAAATAAATCAATTTTGTATAAAGTTGTACAATTTTTGTTAACTGAGGAATTATTGACTGCTGCAAGCATCTTTTCTTCAATATTCCATGCAAATGATTGATTACATGTGCTTGTATCATCTATCTATCTATCTATCTATCTATCTATCTATCTATCTATCTATCTATCTATCTATCATCTGTTATATTTCAATCTATCATCTTTATTATAACCGAAAAAGTTTGTCTTATGATGGAAACTTTTTCAGTTGGTGTTATTATTGACTAGTATATTGTAAAGATACATATTTAAACGCCAAGTTTTTAGAATCATACAAAGGTGGAACTAACATTTGATATGCACTTTTAGATGGCATTCTGACTTAGCAACCTTTTAACTTGACTTATAAATGTAAAATGTATTCACAGATGAATGAAATAAAGCAAAGTCACAATTTCTTGCTTTGCTGATCCTAAATGAGCATTTTATTATACAGACATGCATTCAGACAGAAAACTGGCATAAAAGTCAGTGCTATTCTGAAATGACTGAATTATGACTGGTTTTAGATATTTTCATGGTTCTTCGATTTCATAATGTAATGAAATATAAAATTCTGCTACTTTTCTTTATAAGGCATATGATTCATCAAGTAATTCACTTCTTTGAAGACATTCTCATATATCAATCTTAAACCAGCATTTGAAGAAAAAAAATGTGCAATTAAAGTTTTCTCTAACTATCTTTGTCTATATTCTACTTGTAATGAATGTCTTGGGTCCTATATACTTTTTGTATATCACAAAGTTTAATGAACAGTGTATGCTACAGATATATAATCCAAAAGTTTGTAGTTTTCTAGCTTGTGCTTATATGAAACATGTTCCTTGTTTACTGGGTACTTTATTTTACATTGTCTCATAAAATATTATTCATTCTGAGGAAACTTGAATTTGCCTAATGTTTTAGGTTCAGTTGTCTCTATGTTAAACTCTTTATAACCCTGTTTAAAAAACTCTGTTTAATAACACACAGAATTCAAAATACTGTTTAAACATCATTATCATCATCTTAGTTATTGTTACCAATATCCTGCTTGGGATCCACAATATTGTATTTACTGGCATAGTGGGTAAAATTCAAAAATAAATTTCATCTGCTTTTTCAGCTCTACAGGCCTACCGCATTTTTTAGCTTCTATAACCAATTCACTCAATCTCATTCATCTCTCAATTTTAGTGAATCCGCTGCATGGATTGCAGTAGAAACTATTGAATCAGGAGAGGCATCTGAGAGTTGTAAAGTTGAAGAAGTTGGAGAGACCTCACAGTGATTTTTTTTTTCTCTTTTAAGTGGGATCAGTCCAACCATACTTTAGCATATATAGGCTTAATTCATAATTTATTAAATGCCCTTAAACTCTAAAGGTAGAACGTTTATATAAGAAGCTGCATTTGTATTTCTTAACACTACACTTCTATGAAAGATCATCATGTGTCTAATGGAAATACTTTATTTACCTTACACTTATTTTAAAATGTTACTTGGAAAGTTTTAGAAATGTGGAAACTGTTTCTTTAAAGTGATACTAAAACCATTTTTTTTCTTTTGTGATTTGGATAGAGCATGCAATTTTAATCAACTTTCTAATTTACTCCTATTATCAATCTTTCTTCATTCTCTTGCCATCATTATTTGAAAAAGCAGTAATGAAACTTTGGAGCCGGCCCATTTTAGGTTCAGCACCTAAGTTGCGCTTGCTGATTGGATGGCTAAATGTAGCCACCAAACAGCAAACGCTATCCAGGGTGCTGAACCAAAAATCAGCCAAGTCCAAATCTTTCATTCCTGCTTTTTCAAATAAAGATACAAAGAGAACAAAGACAAATTTATAATAGGAGTAAATTAGAAAGTTGCTTTAAATTGCATGCTCTATCTGAATCATGAAGGAAAAAAGTGGGGGTTAGTATCCCTTTAATTGGATGTGTTGATCCACATGAAGGACTGGTTGAAAAAAAAAAAAAAAAAAACACTTTAGAAATTCTATTGTAAAGTTTGCATCCTGCAGTGTAGGGAGACAAACTAAAAAATAAGGACTAATTTACATTTATATGTATGTATTTGATCCAAAATGGACACAAATACACAGATGCAGAGAAGATAAGTATTTTGTACATGCTTAATGAGGAATCTAGAGCATTTGAGAGAGGGAAGTGCAAGAACAGAAAACGCCACTAAAGGTCTACATTTCCCACATGGCCTTTGTTTGGTTAACCTTGCTAGGAAACAAAATATTTTTTGCTTTAAATTGAATTATCACATCCTTACTCTCCTCTCAATGATTTTGCCAACATATTTTGCTTATTAATGGCATGCCTAAATAGACATTAAACAATTTTATGCATAGATATGTAATATAATGAAATTACATGACAAAGTTTTTTTTTTCATTAAATATTTTATGCAGAGTATATTTTAAGCTTTAATGTTCTTTTAATATGAGGTAAGTTTCATGAATTATTTAACATTTTATATTATAAAGTAAAATACTCAAAATAGGGGGGGCGGAGCCTGCAGCTGTAATGGCAAGTCGCATATGAGAAGAGGACACCCAGTTATAAGACTAAGCCAGTGAAAAGATGGGATGATGAACCATAAGTGTACCTATGATAACAGAATATTGTGCCAACAGACATATCATAGAAAGAGTTATTAGGAAACACTGGACAACATTGAAAGAGGATGACGTCATTGGGGAAAAACTAATATCCCAGCCAAATTTATCTATAGGAAAACTAATAATCTGAAAAAACATGCTGGCCCCAAGCATCCCAAGAAACAAGATCAGAAATACCACAGACTATCAAGGCAAAACAATCAAAGGCTTCTTTCCATGTCCGAATTACAAGGCTTTCAAAAGCGGACTGAAGACCGACCATTTTTTCTCACATCACAAGATGGATGAATATAGAATTCAAGACCTAATAAGATGCCATGACAAGGGCGTAATATATGTGATATTCTGTCCCTGCGGCCTTCAATATGTAGGGCAGACATCTAGGGCCCTTAAAGACAGAATCAGAGAACATATCCTGTGTATCGAAAAGTTAAACAACGAAACTCCACTGTACAGACATTTTTCAACTACACATGGAGGAAACATCAAAGGATTTAAATATTTTGGAATACAGAAGGTTAAGAAAAACTGGAGGGGGGGGGCGATTATGAGCAAAAACTATGATACAACGAATCCAAGTGGATTTTCACATTGGATTGCCTCTACCCTAAGGGATTGAACCATAAAGAGGATCTCTCACACCTCTTGTCCTTGAGAAAAGACTAGAAAGTACCAGGTCAACTTAGACATTTAGGAAACTATACCACAATAAATTAAGATGGTTCTCTATTAGACTAGTAAACGTAATCGGTCAGGACAATCAGAATGACCACTTGTTCCGTTATACTAGCCCTGAATAATGACCCTAGCTTACTAAGATATCTGATTTTTGAAGCAGTCTTCCTGTGACTTAAACCCTCAGTACAGCTAGAGATAAAGATTCATCTTCATCAATTTAAACCAAAGAATGTACCATTTTAAATTGTGAATATAACTCTAAACTAAATAAGCTTATTTAGTGAACCTCATGTTCTATATGAGAGTTTTTTGTGAGAATCCAATCTAAACTGAGTAAGGATATCTGGTGTATCTCATGCTTTATATGAGAATCCAGTAAGATCGCACATTAGTCACTTGTCACTTATGGTATCTAAGATATATACATATCACCAAATTTCCGTTTGAGTCAAGATTTTACCTCTTAAATATTCTGATACACAGAAGATTATTCCAGATATCTCTGATTTCCAAACATGTTTTGAAACATTTCCCTTAAGATATACGATTTCGACTCTTGTATGTGACTACACATTTTTTTAATATTCTGACTCATTTAATACATGGGACCTTAACAAACAGTCTGTCGAAAACACATATCGACATCTGACAGAATTGAATGTCCACCCTTAAGATCATTAAAACTGGCATTTCGATTTGATCCTTACACTTGATAACCCCATCTTATTCTCTGTTACAATGATCTCCAAATGGAAACGCTGATTTAACTTTATAATGTTCCTAATGTTTAAATCGATTTTAAGACCATTTTTAAATCACTTGAATAATAGTTTCAACCATACTCAAAATATTTATTTATCACCCTCTTAGCATTATTGTTATTACCTTACCATCTATTTACACTAAAACACAAATAAATACACCACAAATATTTGCTGTACGGCTTTAATGAGATAATCCATTTATATGCCTAGCCTGTATATTTCAGTTGACGCTTGACCGCAAGATCTGATCACATTTACATGCCAATGATATTCAGAATGTTTTAGCGAAAGCCCCAACAGTTGTAAACATCCGGTTATACCGAAACCGGAAGTTACTTCACATCCGGTCACTACGAAACCGAAATTATTATCGGTAGCTACATAACAACCCGGAAGAAAAACACAGTAGCTAATAATTAACTCTGGCTCAACTAACAACGATTTGAGGGGCTCTTTCTCTTTATTTAATGCCTAAAGGTACTATTACATTATACACAAGATTTATACATATCTGAAAATAACGAAGCCATTATATGACAATACACAATTTTCCATGAACCACCAGTATGAACAGGAAGGGGTGGGCCAAACACTTGGCACCAAAACAGCTCCAATGGCTTTACAAGCTACCCTATAAAAGCTCCCAGTCAGTACATTACAGTATAGACTTGAGAAAGGCCTGGTAAAGGCCAAAACGCGTTGACATACTGGTGAGCTTATTTTCAATTATATTTTACTGTGTACATACGGTTTTGCACTATTGTTTCTTTATGTTGTATTACAGGTTCACTTTTTTGGACACTTTTTTATCTTTATATTTTTATTTTTATTTTTTACCTTGGTGTTCCTTTTTTCTTATTTTTATCACCACAATATGTATATTATTTTTTGCACCTCCATTTTTCTGATTTTTTAATTTTTGAAGTTTCTAACTTTTGGAGCACATTTTTGGAGTATTGTTCACTATTACCCAACACATCTCCACGACATTTTGAAGGAAGACAGACCATACTCCAGCTCCACTGACTTGATATTTGGATTGCACTTTGAACAGTATTTCGGACTATATTTGGGACATTAGATCTGTTTTTATTGTATATAACATCACTGCTTTTTACTTTGTATTTGATGTCACATCTCACACAGGTTTAACTTATTTGACATTTTGTTTTGACACTTTTTTTTAAAATTGTCATACGTTTTAACTAAGTACCTATTTAACAGCCGTTTAGACTTTAACATGGATCCATGCTACTTTTAATATTGTTTTATATATATTGTTTTAATGTGTCCTACTGTTCATTAAATTAATGTACTTTTAAATACTTAGCCTTTTTAGCTTTTTAGCGCTTACTCTCTCACCCCCGTGCACTCTAAGAAGAGCTCCCAGCTCTAATCTTATTTTTATACATCAGCTCTGCAGTTTATACTAAAAAAGTGGGGAGATATATATCTTGAAATACCCTAGATGACTCTGAGGTGCTAGAGGACTTTAAATACAGCTCTGACTATTTCTGCTCTCCAGCTGCCCTAAGAAAGGCCCATTTGTTCCGACAAAGGAGATCACACATGTCCTCAGGACTTCTATTCACTACCAACCCTTAGAAACTCGGATGGCATGTAGATATGCAATGCTGCTCTACCGTTCCCAGAGTAATTGGATAAACTTAGATCAGAGTCAGCAGTTCTTCTACTTTTAAGACACTAAATATGGCATCTCCAACAACGAGTGTGCATGGATAGATTACAGATCTCCTACTCCTTCGGCTAAACAAACTTGAAGTTGTTCTCACGTTGGAGCTAAAGATGGCAGCCCCTGACGCAGAGGTGTCTTCCTTCTCACTCTACCCACCAGCAAATCTGCAACTGCTGATATGCTGTTAGAACCGAGGACTTGATGCAACCTATGAGGCTAGACCACCCCCTCCTGGCTCTCCAACATGCAACCCAGATACTGGAACGGCTACACGCTTACTTGAAGAGAAGGCCTTAAGATTCTGTAGGCAGAATGTGAAGCAAAAGACACTCTCCATATATCCTGGGACAGTGGAAAACACTGACAGTAGAATATGGATAGACATCTTTTTGGAGAGGGAGCCCCTAACCACCTTTGCTAATGCGATTTACTCTGATTGGCAAGCTAAGTGTTGCTTAATGTTCTGACCCTTCAAGCATTGAGGACTCTTATTCTTCCAGCCACATGGGAAGACTCCCTGCGAGTTGATTTGTTTTGCAAGGCCGGTGTGGGATAGGAGATGAACATTTGCAGATACAGTATATAGTTACCCAAATACTCCAGTTAAACATGTGTCGATTTATAAGTCTCTGACTTTTTACAATGACTATATTTCTTTTTTCACATGGTTGATTATTAGTTGATACATGTTTGCAATGACTTCTCTCAATATTATCTTTGTTATTTTATTGATATTTAGCACTACTGTTGAAGCCATAGGGTAGTGTATACATGCTTACTCTCTGTTTACATAGTTTATTCTGTTAGAGGTTTGATAAGGTCTAGAACCTAGAACTAATGTTAGTTGGAACCTCTCTTGCTCAGTCTCATCTTTCAACCTTAGGGACAAAAAGGGTAAATACCAATAAACTGCACTTACTACTATTTATGCCCCATCATAATAGGCTCATGTGCTTTAGATGTATAACAGTATTAGTTCTTATCTGATTACCATAGTCCAAACCTGGCTACTGTAACACTTATATTTCATGCCATACTGATTTAACTCCTCTGTAGGGCGGGTTGTGCTGCCAGCGGCCGAGGCAGCGGAATTTGCCAGGTCAGTTGAGGTATCCAATTTAAAGGGTTGTACGTCAGGGATAGATGGATCATATGTATAGATATATATAAGCTCTGAGACTGTTAACTAAGTGTTCGATAAAGTATTCCAAACCTATTGGGGTCTACTATCAGAATTTAATTGATATCAGGGCTCAACAAGGGTTCTACATTAGGATAGGGATTGTATACACATCTCTATGACAATTTTAGTAAGACATACTTTCCCTTCATATCAGAGCTAACTTGGACTTGCATAAATTCACCTTACATTTAGCCATTATCATGCTATTTAAGGGCTGTAAAGTTGATAGTAGTTATAAGAGACAATATCTATAGTCAAACAACAATTTTTATTAATAGGGGTTATCGTCACCGGTTTAACCTCATTTTCAACATACTAGCTTTCTCCCTTTATATATAGGAAATACTCCCTTGGTTGGTCACTTCTTATAATGAACTCTGGGAATTATTTTGCGGTACCACTTGTTTCCTCTCTTCTAAGCTTAGGTACAGAGCACAACCACTAGTTCATTTATGCCTTACTTAATTTATGTTCTCACCCAATAATGTGTGTCTTCCTATTTTATACTCTGTATCTTCTGTTACGCTATTAGTAGTCATCTGAGCTCTTATAGTACACATTCGCCAAGGGATGTAAGTGGTTCCCTCTCTGGTTGGTACCAAGTCCAAGGCCATATATCCTTATAGGCTCCGCCCACCACACCCCACACCCCCATACCCCTTTCACTTCTCTCTAGGAACCGAGAGGTAACTATCATTTAAGAACTTTAATCTGAGCCATTTCTCTAAATATTACTCCTAATCCCTTACCACATTTAATAACTATTCTATCTAGTTAAAATAAATACAAACTTGCCTGTAAAATAAAAATAAACCCTAAGCTAGCTACAATGTAACTATTAGTTATATTGTAGCTAGCTTAGGGTTTATTTTATAGGTAAGGATTTAGTTTTAAATAGGAAAAATTAAGTTAATGATAGAAATTTTGTTTAGATTTATTTAAATTATATTTCAATTAGGGGGTGTTAGGGTTAGGGTTAGACTTAGGTTTAGGGGTTAATAAATTTAATATAGTGTCGACAGTGGCAGATTAGGGGTTAATAAATATAATGTAGGTGCCGGCGATGTTGGGGGCAGCAGATTAGGGGTTAATAAGTATAATGCAGGTGGCGGCGATGTTAGGGGCGGCAGATTAGGGGTTAATAAGTGTAAAATTAGGGGTGTTTAGACTCGGGGTTCATGTTAGGGTGTTAGGTGTAAACATAACTTTTATTTCCCCATGAGCTGCGTTATTGAGATTTACCTTCTTTTTTGGCAGGTGTTAGACTTGGAATATGGAATTGGAATATGTCTACCCATGATCCTGCAGCATCATCCACTGAACTTTTATTATTGCACCAGTGGGTGCTTGTGCAATCTGGTCTCCACTCACGTAACTGTTAAACACCCCAGTCGTTCTAGTCTGTCATGATTTTAAACCACAAGCTCAAAGCTGGTGGAAAAGTTAAAACATAGCATTCTTAAAGGGACATTAAACCCCAAAAAATTATTACATGATTCAGATAGGGAATACAATTTTTATAAAGTTTCCAATTTACTTCTATTATCAAATTTATTTCATTATCATGTTATTTTTTGTTGAAGAGATACCTAGGTAGGTAGCGTGCACATGCCTGAAGCACTACATGACAGGAAATAGTGCTGCCATCTAGTGATCTTGCTTATGTATAACATTGTTGCAAAACTGCTGCTATATAGTGCAGCAGACACGTGCACACTCTTGAGCTTGCATTTCTGCTTTTCAAATAAGGAAAACAAGAAAACTAACGGCTAGATTTGGTGTTTGGCGGTAGATGGTGTACTAACGCTACGCGTGGTTTATGTCTAACGCACGGCATTGTTTGACTCCGGTATTTAGAGTTCAAACAAAACCTTCTAACGATACTCCTAACGCGTGTATTTCACACGCGGAATCCTGCCCGCATTTGACAGTCTCCCATAGAGATCAATGGAAAAGCAAACAAAAACGCTTTTTTCACCTAACACTCGATCTCGCGAGAAACACGCACAGCTCGGTCATATGACGCATACCACATCATGCACAACAATAACACGCCGCAAATGTCACAACAACAATCACTAAACAAAGCACATAAGCATTACACATTCACAAGCGGGGGGAATTTTTATTAAATAAAATACAGGGAATATACTTTAAGATGCGGAAATACGCAAAATGACAACAAGGAAAAAAAAAATACATACACTAGCAAAATAATCGCATTCAATATCACTATATATTAGGACAAACATACATATACAACACTTCACTAATACCACACCATCGCAAATTCACATTTAAACATAATACTATTGGTTAATGTTATAGAAAACGAGCACTATGACATCATCGCATTCTACACATTCCACAAATACTAACTCAAAATGAGCATGCGCAAATTCACACACCTAATACACCTTGCACAAATAATAATTACTAATAAAGCACACCTGAACACAATTTACAACGCAAATCGGTACATCATTAAACATTTACACAGGGTATATAAGCACCACACAAGCATGGCGTCTTTGACTGTGTTGCTGGTGGGTCTTTGGAGATTGGAGGTTTAAGATTAGAGAGTTTGAACATTATTGTGAGTGAGTTAGTGTTAGTGTGAGAGAGTCAGTTGTTAGTGTTATCGTGAGTGAGTTAGTGGGAGTGGGAGAGAGTCAGTTAGTGGGAGCGTGAGTGAGTTAGTGGTAGTGGGAGTTAGTGAGAGTTAGTGGTAGTGTGATAGAGTCAGTTAGTGGGAGCATGAGTTAGTGGTAGTGGGAGTTAGTGAGAGTTAGTGGTAGTGGGAGTTAGTGAGAGTTAGTGGTAGTGTGAGTTAGTGAGAATTAGTAGTAGTGTGAGTTAGTGAGAATTAGTAGTAGTGTGAGTTAGCGAGCGAGTGCTTTTTCTGTACACTTAACACATTTACATGCACATTCAATACATACATACACTTATCAATAACACTACATACACTCCATACCCTCTCATACTACACTCCATACCCCATTCCCTGTAGTCCCATTCCCTTTCATCCCATTTACTCTTATCCCATACCCCATCCCATACCCATCCCGTAGTTACATTTAGTTTACATATCCTCCTTTTAGTCTTCTTCTTCATTTTGTTCATTTAAATACTCCTTACCCTCTTTTATTTATATCCCTTTCACACTTTCATCACTTTTTTTGGTCTTTTTATTTCTTTATTTTGACCCCCTTTCATTTGATCACACTCACTTTTTGTTTGCTTAGTTGGGGTTTAGTTTAGGGAACAGATGGAGGGCAGCCAGGGGAGAGGTAGAGGGGGGAGGAGAGGGAGGGGGAGAGGAACAGGGCAGGAAGGGGGGGCAGAAAGCGGGGGTGGAAGCGGTGGGTGGACCCAGCCACTTGGTTCAAGATGAAACTTACAATAAGGAGTTAAATAAATTATTAAGTCAAGCAAAAACCGAAGGGATACTAAATGATGATGAATATAAATACATATATACCCCACAACCAAATATACCGATCATATATCACCTCCCGAAAATACATAAGGACCAAAAAAAACCTCCTGGTAGACCAATTATTTCCGGGATTGGGTCGATCACAGATAAGCTCTCAAAATATGTAGATTTTTTCTTGCAACCCTTGGTCAAATCCACTAGAGCATACCTAAAAGATACTGCAGAAGTGATCACTAAATTTGAAGGGATAAGCTGGGAAAAAGATATGACCTGGTTAACATGCGATGTTGCATCGCTGTATACGTGTATCCCACACTCCAATGGTATCCAAAAAGTGGAGATAGAACTAGCAAATTGGTCCTTTCCATCCAACCAAATAGAGTTTTTAATTGAAAGTATAAAATTTATTCTATATAGAAATTATTTTAACTTTGAAAACAAATTTTATGTTCAGAAAAGGGGGGCGGCAATGGGCACTACATTTGCCCCCTCATAAGCGAATTTGTATGTAAATGCGTTTGAAAATAATTATGTATGGGAAAATAACCCTTTTATCAATAATATTTTAATTTATGGAAGATATATAGATGATATCATCATTCTATGGAAGGGTAATGATGAGCTAGTTAATGATTTTATGGACCATTTAAATAATAACGATTTTAACTTAAAATTTACTAAAAATATATCAAAAGAAAAGATAGAATTCTTGGATTTAACTCTTTTTAAAGATCAGCAAGGCAAAATCGCTGTTAGAATTATAGAAAGATCACAGATTGTAACAGTTTTATACAAGCAAAATGTGCCCATAGAAAAAGTTGGATAAACAATGTTCCCCAAAGTCAATTTTCAAGAATCAGGAGAAATTGTACACACAGTACAGATTTCGATACAGAAGCAGATATTTTAGAGAAGAAATTTCTAAATAAAGGATATAATCCAGAATTATTAAATAAAGCAAAAGCAAATGCAGTTGCGAAAGATAGAGGGTCTTTCTTTCGAGAAAAGAAACCAAATGATGAGTCAATAGCCATAGGGACCAATCTGCATAACAATCTAATAAAATCAAAATAAAAAAAGCATAACCCTATAAGATTTATAACTACATATAATCAAGGCTCCAAAAAATTAGAAGACATAATGAATAAACATTGGCCCATTTTGAAATCAGATCCCCTTCTAGGTCCACATCTTGATGAAAAACCCACTTTCACATACAAAAAAGGGAGAAGTTTGAAGAACATATTAGCTCCAAGTAGGATTAAACCAGTCCCTAAAAGGATTGACAATCCAAAAACTGATAACTGGCTAACCAATTGGAAAGGTACTATGAAATGTGGAAAAGCCAGATGCAATATGTGCAAACACATAAATAAAGCACCAACATTCCACAACAGTCAATCTACAGAAACCTATAATATAGATTTTAGAAGCAACTGCGAATCTATATACGTTGTGTATTTACTAGAATGTGGATGCGGCCTATTATATATAGGCCGCACGAAAAGAAAGATAAGATGTAGGGCAAATGAGCATTTATATAACATCAAAGAAAAAATGGAAAATCACAGCGTCCCAAAACATTTTCTAGACTGTCATGGGAGCAATCCAAGTTCTTTAAAGATACAAGTAATCGATCAAGTGCCACACACAAAACCAAATAGATTACTGGAATTGAGAAAGTTAGAAACAAAGTGGATATATAAGTTAAAAACACTACAGCCTTTAGGGCTAAACATTGATATAGATGTGGCGGCTTTCTTATAGTGTATTTTAGTGTATTATAGTGCATTATTAACTTCCTTGTTTTACGGTACTCTTAGAAATTTTAGTATTTTTAAGCTTTTTTAGAAAGGTTCATATATTTTTACCCTTCTAAGTTTTAAACAATTCTAACAGTCATTTTATAGTGTATAGTTTGTATTTTTCAAATCCATTTCATTATTTTTATCAAATCAATGCCATTAATAGTGTATATTATAAGTTAAACTATGTCCCTAAGAGTATTTAGTCTTTTAGGGTATCCTTTGTTAATCAACAACCCAAATTTATTAGGATATTCATTCTTTCCAAAACATGGTCATCTCAATAAATTTAATTAAAGAGTATAAAGTATAGACTAGTGCTATAGTATGAATATCTTTTATATATAAATTTTAGGATTCATAGACCAATCGAATAGGACAAGTTTAATATCAAATCCTTTTTATGCTTGTAGAAAATGAATTAGATAGCCAACAGTTTTCTTCCAGAGCATCAATTTGTATCACTAAACAAAGAAACATTCTTTAATTGTATCCTGCCCCAGGCGAATTAAATCTAGTTCTATTTATGATTATTATTACTATCATCAACAACAATAACAATCATCCCTTTTTTCTAATGACCCCTTTTTTTATCAATAATCCTACTTCCATTAATAACCCTGTTATAAATAAAGACTGATCGAAACTTAAATATCTAATATATGGTAAAAAAGATGCACTAGCGGTTTATCTGTGGTCACCACATCGGTCTACAGGCTGTTGTATTATTATCATATAATTTTTACCTACCTCATATAAAAACAATGTGTTTTAATATACATCTGTGTAATAATGTTAATGCTCACCGGTCCTCAGTGGTTCTTCCCGTATGAGAGCAATTTTGTTTCTGTATATGTATTTTAGCATAATTTCTGTATTTGTATTTAGTTCATTTTTGTTTTATATAGTTAGTATCAATCGTATGTGCTCACGGTGTATAATGGAACACAGACAAAGCGAGCAACCTCAATCCGGGACTTTACTACAAAGCGCTCACACCCTCTAAAGATGATTGGTTGAGAAGCGCACACCCACAGCCTGATTGGCTACTACGCCTTTAAAACAAACAGGCGCCAACTCAAATTCACATAGCCTTTGATAAAGCCCGATCGGAGTCGGGGGAAACGTGTCAGGCATCCGCAAAAGGATTAAAGGGAAAGCAGTTACGAGTACTGTTCAGCACCAGGGGGACAACGACTTGGGCATCAGGATCCGGAACACCGCTGCCCAACAGTCCTTGTTTGGAACGGAGAGGAGAGGGACCATCTATCTCCCTGGTGCCACAGGAGCTGCAAAAAACCCCAAGAGCATATGCTCTCAATGCAGAACTTTTATTTTAATCTAGTAAGTGTTATTTATTTGTGTGTCTCATCAGTATAATAAAACTCTACACTTGAATTGTGCCCTGTGCGCCTGTCTTTTCTTCCTTTACATGGCTGGGCCCAGTGGCGGACAGAGTAGGGCTTCACAGTCCGGGAAACAGAAGGCATCGTCACAGGGGAAGGCCAAGGCGACTAGGGAGGTGAGGTTTTCGATGGAGGAGAAGGAGGCCCTCGTAGAAGCCTATATGGCCAGGTATAGGAGGCTGCAGCATCAGAAGACCACCCTGACTTAGAAGAGGAAGCTCTGGCATGAGATAAGGAATGCAGTCAATGCAGTGGGTGGACGGAATAGAGATATGGACTCTATAAAACATCGATACCGGGACTGCAAGATGGATCTTAAGAAAAAGTTAAGCCTGGAGGCCCGACATGCCGCAGGAACCGGTGGCGGCCCTGCACTGGAAATCGATTACTGCCGATGGGAGGAAATGTTGCGTCCCAGCATCTCCGAGGTGGATGTAGTCGGTATCGGAGGAATTGATACCGGGAACCTGCCATTCTCATCTGACGGTAAGCTCATTTAAGAATAAATTCACATACGAATGTATTTCAAGGGACACTATACGCAAACCTTTACTTTCATGATTGAGGTAGAGAATACAATTTGACAAAACATTCAAATTTACTTATATTACCTAATTTGATTCATTCTTTAGATATACTTTAATGAAGAAATAGCCATGCACACAGTGAACCAATCACAGGAGGCAGCTATATTCAGCTACCAATCAGCATCTTCTAAGCATATTTAGATATGCTTTTCAGCAAAGAATATCCAGAGAATGAAGCTAATTAGATAAAAAAGTACATTAGAAAGTTGATTATAATTGTATGCTTCTAAATCATGTCCCTTTAAGGCTCAGATTAATGCTATAACGTTGTTTACACGCATTCACAATTACTTTGCAGTTACATCAGTATCTAGGCTATAGGTTAGGTGTGCATTTAAACAGACTGAAAACAAACGCTAAAACATTCAGATTGAACAGAGATATCACAAACACGGTTTAGAAAATGCGGAAATCGTATTGATTGTTAGATTTCAAAGTGGATTAATGAGGCTGCATTTGTAATTGTATCGTAAGCTAAGTCATTTAAAGCTTTATTTGGAAATATGCTAATATATACATTCCTTTCTTTTTCAAATATACAGAGTCTGGGGAGGAGGCAGCACAGCAAATACACGCTCCTCCTTTTCCCCGGGATGAGAGTGGTGGGGATGAATTTCCACCTCGGAGGGAAGAGGCCCCCCATGACGAAGAGGCCACGGAAGCAGAGGAAGAGGCCCCGGAACCAGAGGAAGAGGCCGTGGAACCAGAGGCCCCTCAAGGACCCGCACCCCGCCGTGCATGGGCACCCCGCCAAGCACAACAAGAGGAAATAGCGGAGGTGCGGGTTCTACTAGACTACATTGACCAGATGCGTAACTCCCGGATACAAAATATAGAAGGCCGAACTAGAATTCTTGAAGGACAAAACAAAATCATTGAAGGCCAAAACCAAATAATAAACATCCTTACTCGAATAGAAGAAGGCCAAAATAGAACCTTTAATCTCCACCAAGAGATGTTTAATTTCTTCCGGGAGGCGCATGCTGGTCTGCCTCCTGGTCCGCCTCCTGCTGCTGGGCCTCCTGCTGCTGGGCCATCTTCTCCTGCCGGGCCATCTTCTCCTGCCGGGCCATCTTCTCCTGCCGGGCCATCTTCTCCTGCCGGGTCATCTTCTCCTGCCGGGCCATCTCCTCCTGCCGGGCCATCTCCTCCTCCTCACCTTGGTCGTCCCAGTACTCTTCCTTCCACTCTTCCCACAACATATCCAATGAGAACTCGTCGGAGTCGGCAGTTGACCCTCCCAGAGCCTCAGCCCCGTGGGAAGAGGGGAAGGAAGAGGAAGTAAGTATTTGTTTTCATGTTTAATGTTATTTTTATTTAATGTGTAATGGATAGGTATGTAATGATGTAGTTTTCATACACTTGTGGACCACACTCTGTATATAATCTACTTCTATGGGACCGGGTCCATAGAGGCAGATTGTTTGCAGAGTGTGGGTTATAAGTGTGTGAAAACCACATCACATACCTATCCTTGTTCATGATATTGATTGGTTTCTGTGATGTGATGTCCAAACTGTTTCCCAAATCGCAAACAAAATTACCATTACAATTATCCATGATGGCATATTACTGTTTGAATGCCAATAACACAGCTTAAAGGGACAGTCAGAAAATTATTGATTACAAAGAAAACACTGTATTACGCATTATCAAGTTGGAAACAACAAAACATGGAGAAATACGTGTGACTTATGTGCTTACCCTTGTATCTATGCCTATGAAAAATGACCACTTATTTGTTGTTCTGACATAACAACATTTTAGACATCAATGATCAATACATGGTAAATATGCTGTATGAGCACAAGGTTTTAGATACAAATGCTATCCAAATGCCCTCTAGTGGTCAAATTGCATAATGATTACATGCACTCTTCAAGCTCTAAGAAATGAGCACACGAACCTCATAGGTTTAGCTAGCAAATTAAAATAAACACAGACAAATGATTAATTGGTGAGAAACCTTTGATATCATTGATATTACAAAATTGAATTTTAAAATAATGCAAAACATGATTTGTTTTCTAAACTGTCCCTTTAACAAAATTACATATGCTAACATATAATATTTTCAAATTGTTGGTATATCTACATGTACTTGTTCAAACGATAAATATTGAAAACAGATTTATATTGACGTGTTAAATAAAGTCTATTTTCTTAAAGAGACATTATTGTGTTAATTTATTTTTATAAAGACATTTGTTTTAACAATGAATATGGTTTAAAGTCCTTTTAGGAGTGGGGGTGAAAATATGCTAACAATAATATATTTGGAGATTAACCAATGTGGAACTCATACATGATACAAAAATAAACATTTTCATTAAAGGGACAGTATACTATATTTTTAACAGAATTGTATGTAATAGACACTACTAGAAACAACAAGATTAACATATACTGATATCAATATTACAAAGCTTTAAACACTTTCAAAGAAAATCGGGTTAGCTCTATTGAAAATATAGATGAACCCCCATTACAACCGTAAAACAACACAATAACCCATCATTAACATATGAAAAGACCCTTTACACAAACAGGAGAAAGCTGGAGATGGTACTCACATGAAACTTAGAGGCTTGGCGAGGAGTCTGAAAATTACTTACATTTTATTTGAACAGAAACAAAAATGAGATGTGTATTTGTTAAACAATGGACTATCTAACTAGAGACAAAATAAAATATTTTGATTTATAATGTGAGTGTCTAATGAACCTTTAATAAAATATACAACGAAATTACATTTAGAAGAAGTCGGCATCATATATTTAGCATATGATAAAGATAAATGCATATTGATTACTTTATTCTAACACAATAGCGCATATTTATGAATTAGATATCTTTAACATTAAACACAACAGTCATTTTTCATAAAAAGGAACATATTGTTGACAAACATATTAAACAACATGGACTATAGAGATTTGCACTTGCCTCGAAATATCATATGCATGAAAACATTTTGCTTTAATTCGTTTATTCAACCAGACATCCAGCAAAAGAGAATGTGGTGGTCTTTATCAGCTATGGGTCAACAATGTAACATGATGAAAACAATCCATATTCGCCATGTTTTTAAACTTGGCTTCATTCACAAACGTGTTTAACGTGCACAAACAAATATTGCGGGACTACGTAATACAATCAGACGTTTTTTTACCTTTGCATGTGATGTCTTAATTAACATGGTGCTTCCATGATCACGTAAGAACGCAATCCAATAAAAGGCACATTCTTGATCACGTAAGAACGCAATCCAATAAAAGGCACATTCTTGATCACGTAAGAACGCAAACAAAAAAAAGGAGCATCCTTGCTCGCGTAAAAACGCCATCCAATAAAAGGTGCATCCTTGATCGCGTAAAAACGTCAGTCAATACAAGGAATCATTGGACAGCCTGGCAGGTGACGTCTTAAGCAACATGGCGCATCAGAGATCGCTGAAAAAATGCAGCCAATACAAGGACTCAGTTGACAGCTTGGCATATCAATAAGAAACGTATTTATATTTTTGTAACTAGTATGTGTCTAGATTGCTATCTAGGAATGACACAAAATCATGAATCATCTTTTCGGACTTGACTGTCCCTTTAACTATAGCTATGGTGTATATATTTAACATTTAAAATATACACATGAGAAATACATATGCCATTGATGTTTTAAGATATGTTTAGATTGTTTTGGAATAACAATAATGACACATGTATTGATCAAACGTGTCATTTATTCAAGTTGAAATATGGTCAGACTACCTATAGCCATATATGGGAGGAGAAGTATTTTTTAACAATATTTTGAAAAACATATTCCTCATCTAAAATATGCGCATTACACACAGAGATTGATTTGGTTACACTTTTACAATAAGATAGAATTGAAAATGAAATACATGTGCTGTCAACATTACAATAAGATTGTTTATTAATAAGATTATATGTCCTTGTTCATGTAAAAAGGACAAAAACGCTTTAGAAATGGAAATACATTCATTAACAATTGTGCTCACCATCACTTAAAGGGACATGATTTTTATTTTTAAAAAGAGGATACACAGAGACAATACTATTTCAATAAAATGAACACTTTACAGGGATTATATCATTGGATCAATCCTCAGATCATTTGTTAAAGGTGCATCAATTCATGCAGAGTTTATAAATACACACATGGATGTGAAATTTGAAATATACATATATAACAATCTATATATACATATATAAAATAATTACTATGCTAATCATAACCATGCAATGATAAAGCTTTTAGAAAAATATATAAAGACAAAAATAAAAATTACATTGGAGATGTTAATCTTAAAGTCATTTACAATTGTATTACATATATGATTCAGGAAACACCATTATTTTTGGTATGTCCCTTTAAGGATCAACAAGATAAACTAGAGATTTCAATCAATGACATGAATAAGGAGGACAAAGAATTGTGCAATGACATGTCTTTTATTAGTATGTCAGAAAACATCAACAATGTTTATAAATAATCTGGTAAAGATCAGGAAAATTGGAGCCATATGACAAGGTAACAGAGTGCATCTCAGTCCATGAAGAGAGTTGCCAAGGGCCAGCATAGCCCCATTGGAGCCATATGACAAGGTAACAGAGTGCATCACAGTCCATGAAGAGAGTTGCCAAGGGCCAGCATAGCCCCATTGGAGCCATATGACAAGGTAACAGAGTGCATCAAAGTCCATGAAGAGAGTTGCCAAGGGCCAGCATAGCCCCATTGGAGCCATATGACAAGATAACAGTGCATCACAGTCCATGAAGAGACTTGCCAAGGGCCAGCATAGCCCCATTGGAGCCATATGACAAGGTAACAGAGTGCATCACAGTCCATGAAGAGAGTTGCCAAGGGCCAGCATAGCCCCATTGGATCCATATGACAAGGTAACAGAGTGCATCACAGTCCATGAAGAGACTTGCCAAGGGCCAGCATAGCCCCATTGGAGCCATATGACAAGGTAACAGAGTGCATCACAGTCCATGAAGAGAGTTGCCAAGGGCCAGCATAGCCCCATTGGAGACATATGACAAGGTAACAGAGTGCATCACAGTCCATGAAGAGACTTGCCAAGGGCCAGCATAGCCCCATTGGAGACATATGACAAGGTAACAGAGTGCATCACAGTCCATGAAGAGAGTTGCCAAGGGCCAGCATAGCCCCATTGGAGCCATATGACAAGGTAACAGAGTGCATCACAGTCCATGAAGAGAGTTGCCAAGGGCCAGCATAGCCCCATTGGAGACATATGAAAAGGTAACAGAGTGCATCACAGTCCATGAAGAGAGTTGCCAAGGGCCAGCATAGCCCCATTGGAGACATATGACAAGGTAACAGAGTGCATCACAGTCCATGAAGAGACTTGCCAAGGGCCAGCATAGCCCCATTGGAGACATATGACAAGGTAACAGAGTGCATCACAGTCCATGAAGAGACTTGCCAAGGGCCAGCATAGCCCCATTGGAGCCATATGACAAGGTAACAGAGTGCATCACAGTCCATGAAGAGAGTTGCCAAGGGCCAGCATAGCACCATTGGAGCCATATGACAAGGTAACAGAATGCATCACAGTCCATGAAGAGAGTTGCCAAGGGCCAGCATAGCCCCATTGGAGACATATGAAAAGGTAACAGAGTGCATCACAGTCCATGAAGAGAGTTGCCAAGGGCCAGCATAGCCCCATTTGAGCCATATGACAAGGTAACAGAGTGCATCACAGTCCATGAAGAGAGTTGCCAAGGGCCAGCATAGCCCCATTGGAGACATATGACAAGGTAACAGAGTGCATCACAGTCCATGAAGAGACTTGCCAAGGGCCAGCATAGCCCCATTGGAGCCATATGACAAGGTAACAGAGTGCATCACAGTCCATGAAGAGAGTTGCCAAGGGCCAGCATAGCCCCATTGGAGCCATATGACAAGGTAACAGAATGCATCACAGTCCATGAAGAGAGTTGCCAAGGGCCAGCTTAGCCCCATTGGAGCCATATGGCAAGGTAACAGAGTGCATCACAGTCCATGAAGAGAGTTGCCAAGGGCCAGCATAGCCCCATTGGAGACATATGACAAGGTAACAGAGTGCATCACTGTCCATGAAGAGAGTTGCCAAGGGCCAGCATAGCCCCATTGGAGACATATGACAAGGTAAAAGAGTGCAACAGGCACAACAATAAACAGAAAAAAAGGCCAAATGGCAACCATAAAAACAAACATCAACATGTGGACGGAGGATTCTTATCAGCGCCCTTGGAGCATCTCCAGATCCTCCACTTACTGGTCATCCCCTTCATCGTCCTGTGCCTGTCCAGCTACAGATTCAAGCATTGAGTTCCACCGCCTCATCTGACGTAGAGTCATATGCTGAACCTGTAGCTGGGCCTGCATGGTGTCGGCCATCCCTCTCAGGATAGCTGTGTTCCTCAACACGGCCTGCTCTACACGTGCTATACCTTCTAGCATGAGCCATGTTGAGTCACAGCCTAAAATAAAGAAAAAAACAAATATTAATGATAATTAAACAACAGACAAAATAAAAAGCAAAGATACATTGTCATCATAAAGACAAATCATTCTTTAAATTAATTTGTTGACATTGATTATTTACACATGAAATATGTTCTTCAGACAGACCTAAACCATTAAATGGACATTTTAATCCAACATGTTGTCCCCTTTAATTGGTTTTTGATGATCCACTTTTACAGCTTGAGTGCCTAAAATCTTGTTAAAGGATTTACATTGTACTTACATTAGCAATTTAAAGATTTTTGTTATACTGTGGTAGGCACACCTATCCTTAAACATTTTGGCGTTGAGGACAAGCTGTGTAAACATAGCAACCAGAAGAAATGACATTCCCACTGGGTTATACAAGAGATAATGTATGCACATTTGTACATACATTGTTGGATCCAAATAGTGGTGATTGGTATATGTAGTGATATCAAATTAAAGGGACAGTAAACCTAAATATTTTAATTACTGATTCAGATAGAGCATGACATTAAAAGAAATTATTAATTTACTCGTATTCTTTAAATGTTAGAATTCTCTAGCTATATTTTAAATGCAAGAATGTAAGTTTATAGGGCAGGCCATTTTTGGTTAGCAACTTTGGTTGTCCCTGCTGATTGATGGATACATTCATCCAACAATAAAGAAAGATGTCCATATTTTATTTGAATAAAAAAAATATAGGCATTTCTTTGTTTCAATAAAGATAGCAAGAGAATGAAGAATAATTGATAAGAGTAGTAAATTATAAATTTGATTAACATTGCATGCTCTATTTGAATCACAATTGAAATTTTTTCATTCAGTGTACCTTTAAGTATCTTATAATGTTGATTTTGAATGATACTTACAGCTGTGCCTGGGACGGACAATCCGACACCCAGGACAATGAAGGTTGAGACAGGGGGGAGGGATGGGATTGGGTTGTGGAGGGATGGGATTGGGTTGTGGAGGGATGGGATTGGGTTGGGGTGGGATGGTATTGGGTTGGGGAGGGATGAGCTGGTGCTCTGGGGTAGCCCGTACAGCTGGGGAGTGGTGAGTTGGGGGCTGGGCAGCTGGGCTAGCTGTACGGGCCAAAAGACGGGGAGAGCTGCGAAGGGGGATGAAGGGGCGTTTTTTGGGAGGTATAGAACAGGACAAATGGGAAGGGCCGGGCTGGGCAGGGGGCTGGGCAGGGGGCTGGGCAGGGGACTGGGCAGGGGGCTGGGCAGGGGACTGGGCAGGGGGCTGGCCAGGGGACTGGGCAGGGGAGGAACAATGATGACCAGAAGCGGAGGATCCATCTGAAATAAATATAATAAATATATTAACATCTCATACATAATGAAATCAAATCAACGCATTTCAACTTGATTATGTTTGCAATATACTTAGAAGTGTGTTTGAATTTCTAAACAATGATGACATGAGGATATGGTATGCATATAGGCACTCAGATGAATAGCAATGACTGTCTGTACAATTAAAAAATATTATTGTGGTTTGGCCTAGACTATGCATGTGACATCATGATGGCATGAATTTCAATTCCAAATATTTAAACAAATCCAAGCATATCTTCATGATGCCTGATATATAAAGGGAGCAGTAGTGTATTTGAACAGACAAATAATATTCCTTTTTAAAGTGCAAAAGCTGTAGACTTTGAATGTCTTCAATAAAATGATTTAGAATAAAGCAACATGTTGGAAACATGTTAGATATATTTCACATACCATCAGACTTCAAGGGAGTCTCTTCCTCCTCCGTCCCACATGTTAAATCAATCTCTGTAAAACATAACATGTTGTGTACACGTTAAGATCAGATATTATAACATATGTTACTGTTGCTCAAAGACACACATCAATGTTGCATTAAAGATATACACACCCAAAGTTATGATTTACATCATTTTGATGGAGCATACAAATGACATTAGATTTGTTATTCTCAATGATTCAGATTTTCAATTTATTGTTTGTATTAATTTTTAAATCATAAAAGCATAGTACATTGAACATTTAAGATTTCTCATGTGTGTATCACTTGATGATTGTTGTCAAAAATGAACATGGAAACAAACATATTCTATACATCTTCTGAATAACAAAGGTGTAGACTAAGAAAGTTTTAATTATTAATCTTTCAATATTCAAATAAAATGAATATATAATCAGAGGAGTAAATTATATGTTTGTTTAAAATATTATGCTTCATCAGAATCATGTTCATAATATTGATTAACAATACACCTTCAATGACATATAAATGAGTCAATGGACTTACCAGAAGACCGCAAGGGCATCTCTGCGTCGGTGCTGGATTCCTCTGGGCTCCCCACATCAACTCTCTCTATAAATGATATAGATATATATTAGTGAACACATTTGGGATATCACTAAATCACATCTGTATCGATTTATAAGAATAATCAACTTGAAAATGTGAAGAATAGAGCAGTCATTCTAAAAAAAAATGCTTGATTGAATCAAGGGGATTCTGTAAAAAAAGATGTATTGAACATATGTTTAATTTCTGACTATATTAGATATCAAACTCATCTCATACGATGCTATTGCATATCTAAATATACCCATTGATCAATGTTCTTAAAAGAATACACACAAACCACATTTTGAATAACAGCTGTTGACAAATATAAACAAAGACATGTGGCACATCGAGCCATTTGTGCAATGTACAGTAATCTTGTTTAGGACACAACACATATTGATCACAATACCAAACCAAATTGATTAGTACAAATATGTAATCATGGTGCTGTTAGAGTATGCTTCTATCTATAAAGTAACTCCAACAGTGAATATGTGAATTAGATATCAATATTGTCTAATCCAAAGAATGTAAGGATTAATTAATCTATTGTTTATTAAAGGGACACTGACATGATTTATTTCAATCATTGATTTCACTGTTCAAAGTGTTCCAAATGATTTAACATTGACTCCTATTATAATATTAATGTTGCTACATTTTAATCTTAAAGGCAGATAAGCAATATTGGATTCAATAAATATTGTTTGTTGAAGGTATCCACCAATCATCAATAAAAACCCAGGTTTGTCAACCAAAATTGAGCTGCAGATAAACGTACATTCTTGATTTTAAAATACATTTAGCAAAAGAATATTTCACATATGATTATAGTATTGTATTTAAATGTTGCTTAATATTGCATGCTCTATCTGAATGACAACATTAATAATTTTAGATCAGTGTCTCTTTAATATAAAAATATATTGATTTGACAATGTTGGTGTTAATGAATTCTCTACTCCATATGTTGATGTAATGAATGGGATTGAGCATGCAATTCCAATCAAATATGTTATTTAAGGATATCCTAGGAATTATTTAATTTTCATCTATTAAAGGGACATGAAGCTCTAAAAGTGTAATTGTATACTTTTTGAAACTATGTACTACTGTTATCTGAAAACATGATTTTAACTTTTGACCCAATGCCAATTTATGCATAAAAAAGCAAGATAATACCAGTAAGCATACCTGTTTAAAATTTTTTCAAAAATAAAGTTATTAAAAAAAAAAAAATTAAGATATCCAGAATAGATGGGATATCTTAAATTCGAAAAAAAAATCAGAGTAGTCTTACAATGTAATCCTATGTTTTTTTTGTTGTTTATTCTTATTTGTAAAGATTTTAATAATTCATTTTGCAGATACATATAAATATTGAACAATGTGGATTTAGTATGTAATGTTCTGTCCATGTTTATAAGACAAATGTCAATTAAAATGAGACATACCATACTGTGACAAGCCCTGGCTTGAGGATCCAGCACCAACATCCAGATCTGTAATATATTAAATGAGGATTGGATATCATTAATACAAATCATGCCATGTTTAAAATCTTTACATTATTAGCAAATCAATTTTAAACTATTAATCTTTTGGTAGTCCCATGAGTTAATTGTTTCCTCAATTAAATTCATGATAAATATATCCTGTACTCTTATTTTCAATCATTTGTGTTGTTTACTGTAGCTTTAATTATTTTTTAGTTTTATTTCATTCTCATCAATTGATGGGCATATGTTATTATTTTTTTGTATTCTGCTATTTTGTTTTTATTATGTATAATATTGAAAATAAGAATACTGTATTCTTCACATATATAATAATTCACATTTCATTTTGACCAACATGTATAAAGCAATGCCACTTACAGCAAACCCATGTTAACGTGTATGCGCAATTCCATTTTCGCGATCATTGCGCAATGATTCCAAGCGGAATTATGCATCCATCATTTGACCAACATGTATAAAGCAATGCCACTTACAGCAAACCCATGTTAACGTGTATGCGCAATTCCATTTTCGCGATCATTGCGCAATGATTCCAAGCGGAATTACGCATCCGTCATTTGACCAACATGTATAAAGCAATGCCACTTACAGTAAACCCATGTTAACGTGTATGCGCAATTCCATTTTCGCGATCATTGCGCAATGATTCCAAGCGGAATTACGCATCCGTCATTTGACCAACATGTATAAAGCAATGCCACTTACAGCAAACCCATGTTAACGTGTATGCGCAATTCCATTTTTGCGATTATTGCGCAATGATTCCAAGCGGAATTACGCATCCGTCATTTGACCAACATGTATAAAGCAATGCCACTTACAGCAAACCCATGTTAACGTGTATGCGCTATTCCATTTTCGCTCTGTGACGCATATTCTGTAGAGCGCAAGAAACATAATTCCTATTTCATGTGTCACTAATCTAAAATCATATATCTAAACATCATATGTAGTGTATGTTGTGAGATCTGTATAGGTTTAGTATCTGACTATATACACATTTTCTAAAATTCTAATCAAATATTAAGATATTATATGAAGTTGGATAGTTACCTGGTTCAGATTCTCTTTCATCTCCTCCCAGGCCACCGGATGGAGAAGCAGCTGCCCTGGCCCCCGCGTCAGGACTTTCAGATCCGGCAGCTGGGAGGGAAGAAGAGGAGGCTGAGGATCTAAATCTTTTGGGGACCCGGAGAGTGAGGAGCTCGCATAAAGTCACCTCATAAGGGAGTAGGTATAGTTTCCGCGGGGCCTTTCTTTGGCCCCCTCTTTTACGGGCTTGTACCCAGTCCCTTATGAGGTTGACTTTTTTTGACAAGTGCAACCTCATATCTCCGAATCTCCTCATGATTTGATCCTGGCTCCTCTGGACGCCACACACCAATTTAACCACATTGGTGATAGACTCCCAGATGGCCTTCTTAACAGGCGCATCTGTCGACCTCCTCTTGTTCCCAAACAGCTGGGGATAAAAGTCCTTGACGGCGTGGACCAGTGCAGTGCTCTCCTGATTGGTGAACCTGGGAGATGACATGCCTGCTGGGTTGTAGAATATATGTAGGGATATAATTTATACTGCCTGCAGGCATTAGAGAACTGACAAAGATGGTAACGTGTAATGGACTTTTATATGGTGAAGTAAACATGAGATGCACCATGGGACAAGTTATCTGTACATCTGATTGGATTAAAGTTTGAAATATTGTTAGAATGTCTGTGAGACCATCCTGACTCAAGTTGTGTTTGTGTGATGAACTCTGATTGGCCGTTCCTTAATGTTTCATATCTTAGCAACTTCCATACACACACCTCCTGGTGGTGCTGTTACTTCATTTTTCATGTAGACTTATTTGTAACTCATGGGCCTGTCATGCGGATATGTGTGACGCAGATTTAATATCCGTGATCCATTAGATCTTAATGTTTAAATTAACTTTAAAATCTAATACTGTCACATTATTAAATGTTGTATACATTTTTCGGTTGAATAACGGTCTGTTTCTTTAATACAAATACACATTTAATATTGTATGTCTTTATTGTTCATAAAATCGATTTTTTGACTTATTGTGAAGTATTGACATTGCTCGATTAAATGTATTTATAATGCACATTGATTGTGTGCTATTGCGTGACATTAGACTCTAATGTTTAAAGATGCAAATCTGGTGTTTCAAGATCCGTTTCCCATGCAACATTTCTGAATGTTCAAATTCAGGTTATAATGTCAGTAACTTTGATAATCTGTTTATAGATGTTAAACTGTTTTTTTTTTTTTGTTATTAGTAAATAAACCTCGAGCTTGTATTTGTCTGAACTGCTCATATATGTTATTGTGCAATGGCGTCTTTATTTTTAAATAGTCATTACAAACAAACAATTGTATCAAATGATCTGTAGAGATAGAAAATTGTTTAGACTTTAAAATGTAACTCAATTTATCTTTGTATTTAGATATCCTCAACAGAAGAAATTTAAATGCACATGGTTGAGCCAATCACATAAGGCATCTCTGTGCATCCACCAATCTTTATCTACTGAGCCTATCTCGATATGCTTTTCAAGCAAAGTATGTCAAGATAAGAAGAGAAGTAAATACACTCTTTAAATCTCTTAAAGGGACACTGTCCAAACAAATTTAGCGTTCGTGATTCAGATTGAGCATGAAATGTTAAGCAACTTTATAATTTAATCCGATTCTCAAATGTTAAGAATTATCTTGTTATCTTTCTTAGCAAATCAATAATGATATTTTAGATTACGGACAATTTTTGAAAAAAACCTGGGTTGTCCTTGATGATTGTTTGAGAAATTAATCCAACCCAAAAGAAAAAGTTCTGTCCAGAGTACTGAAGCAAATAAATAATCAATTTAATGCCTTATTTTTAAAGTAATGATAGCAACATCACGAGGAACATTGACAATATGAGACAATTTATAAAGTTGCTTAAAATAGAATACTCATTCTGAATGTATAAATCATTACTTTTTTAACTGTCTCCCTTTAAGTATATTTTGAGTTCATGTCCCTTTAAAGAGACATTTCACAATAATGCTTGAAAAATCAGAAACCTAGGCACCTTCCTTTTGCTAAATTAGTATAACATATGAGTAAAGCATATTTAGATTAACTTCTGGATTGTTTTACACACTGACTGAAATATATATTGTAATGGATGTATTTCGCAGTCTTCAGCTTAGAGGGACATTAAGCTATATGTTATTTATGCATTTTGGATAAGATTATAATATTTGAACAACTTAATATGTTTGGGTATTCAATCATTCGATTGTAATTATATATATTCTTGGATTAAATACATATCTACATAGGCTAGTTTGATGCTGATTGTTGGTTGCACATAGATGCCTTATGTAATTGAATAAGATATGTGCATTGATGTATATTTTTCAAAGTATATTTAAAGACTGAATGTAATTCTATAGTACTTTCTAAATATGTTTAAATTCTTTTATGATTTTTTAAAAATCAATACACAATATATTTTGTGAATGTCCCTTTAAGGACCAACAAACAAAACTGTCCACAGCACCAGTAAAGTTAAAGGAATCTTCTTTATTAAATGTTTAAAAGCATACAAGACAGGTATGCGACGTTTCGAGACTGCAGTCTCTTAATCATGCATACACAGTAATGCACCTGTCTCTTAATTTAAAGGCAGTGTCAACCAATCACATTCAGGATCCAAGGTAACACACCTTGTGCTTGGATTAACCTTTTCATCTCTTGTTTAATCATATGTACAATTGTGATTTGAGTATATAGATTCTGCCATCCACAAATAGAGACATAAATAAAAACAATGTATTTACACTAAGAACAGGTAACTTACAGAACATAGGTAAAAAGCAGATGTACACTTACAGAAATATAATCACATCTCGATTTTGCAACTCTTTAAATTTAAAGCCTTTAAACAAAGTACTGTTATTATTTTTTACAATGTATGAACTCTTTATTTTAATCCTACAGAGCACGAGATATAAAAATTATCCTGCATAAACCATAAATAACTTAGTTTAAATTTATAACTCTAAACCTTAGGAATACACTCATGATACAACAATCAAGAGAGTAAGTAGAGGGGAACTAAGACTTGTAATAAGAAGTTTTTTAACATCATACTCCCAGAAAGGGATTCAAAAGTGAGTTTGTTTAAAGGAAGACCGAAAGATCCCATTCTCTGTTTAACCCTTTAGGGTACATGGACCTTTAACCTGTTGTTATGAAAGCTATCATACCTTAATCTGTTTCTTTGCAATGTATATCAACTTTTAATTCAGTACCCTTTTTGTATATCTCAGTGTCAAGAAACACCATCCTTTCTTCACTTAAATTTAAAGTGAACTCCAGGCCTGCTACCTCATGATTGATCTCATCTACAAAGCGGACCAGGGAGTCCCTGCTGCCCCACCATATGCCAAAGATGTAATCTATGAATCTCCACCAGGTGGCGCCATACTTCTGAAAGAGCTGGTTGCTATAGACAAACTTTTCTTCAAAAAAATTCATGTACAGGTTGGCATATGATGGGGCAGCATTAGACCCCATGGCCGTTCCCTTCTTTTGTATATACCAAGAGTCCCTGAAAATGAAATAATTATCGAATAACACCACTCTCAGTAATTCTTCAAAAAAATCAATTTGTTGCAAATTATATTCTCCTGATGTTATTAACATTTGTCTTATTATACCAATGCCACTCTCATGCTTTATTGAGGTGTATAAACTCTTTACATCTAGTGTGTAAATTATGCATTTAGAGCAGTCTAATTCTAATGTGGATAATTTACTGATAAAATCACTTGTATCCTTAATGTATGAGGACATTTTTTCTACATACGGTTGCAGCAATTTATCCAAAAAAACAGCAATATTGGAAAATACAGATTCAACATTGGACACTATGGGACGCCCCGGAGGACTTTGCATATTTTTATGTACTTTCGGTACAGTATAAAAAATAGGGGTTCTTGGATGTTCTCTATATAAGTATT
This sequence comes from Bombina bombina, assembly GCF_027579735.1. Taxonomy (NCBI): domain Eukaryota; kingdom Metazoa; phylum Chordata; class Amphibia; order Anura; family Bombinatoridae; genus Bombina; species Bombina bombina. Next base: position 935,377,010 of record NC_069504.1, on the reverse strand, counting down.
CTCCCATTTTTTTTATCAATGATACCTGCTCTAATGGCATTGGTTATAATACGTTTGATTTCTTTTTGGATCTTAAAAATAGGGTTGGTGTCTAATTTCTGATAGGTGTCAGTATCTTGTAACTGTGTCAGAATCTCATTTATATAGTACTCTTTATCTAGGACTATGGTGGCTCTGCCCTTGTCCGCTCTTTTAATTATAATTTCATTATCTTTTTGTTTAATAGTTTTAATGGCCTCTCGTTCAACCTTAGATAAATTCAAGTTTTTCCTTTTTCTATCCTTGGTTACCTTTGTTTCCAATTCTTTAATGTCAGACATAACCAATTTCATAAATGTGTCTAGACTGCTGTTGTGTACCTGAGGTGTAAATGTACTCTTTTTGTATAGGTTATACCTTTTTGGGGTGATAGCACAGTATTTGTCAGATTTACTTAACATGTTGTCATTTATGCCAATATGTTTATTACCAAAAAACAATTTCAATTTTATACTTCTGAAAAATCTAAATAAATCATTGTTTAGCTCAAAGAAGTCCAGGTCTTTATAGGGGCAAAAGGATAACCCTTTTTCTAAAAGTTCGTACTCACTGCTCTCCAATCTGGTTTTTGAAATGTTAATTACTGTTTCCGGGGCTTCCGATTGCCTGGTCCCCTCGTCTTCATCCGCTTGGACTGCTCTCCGCCGGTGTTTCCTCCCACCTCTGTGGCTCCGTCTTCGCTGCTGGATAAAAAAGGTGATGATGATCCGGATGACGTATCTGTTGTAGCTCCGCCCCCTTCCTTTCGTCTCTGCTGCTGATTGGTATATCGCCCTTGGCGTTGCTGTGACGTAATGGGGAATCCCCTCTGTGACTCGAAGTAACCCGACCTCCACTTGTAAACTCTGCCTTTCATATAATCATCTTCATCACGGACGAACTTTAACCGCTTCCGTTCCTGAATCTGTTTTTTCAGGTCAGATATTTTTTCATCTGTTTTTTTCAGGAATTCGTCCAAGGCTTCAGCTGTTAGTGATTTTACCAATTCATTTCTGCAGGTTTCTATATCTTTTTCTTGTCTTTCCACATCTTTAAGTAGATATTCAACGGTCAGGGTTATTAAATCATAACTGCATTTATTCAAAATAGCCTCGAATTTATCACAGTATTCTTCATTCTCACGTAATAATGTGGGGCGGGTGTTCATCCGTAGGCCTCTCGGAATCCTTTTGACCCTGTGATATTCAGATAATGTTGTAATATGTAGATCCCAAGCTACATTCTTGCTCTTTAGATTTTCAAATTTTTTCTCATGGTCTTGGATGGGTATGGTTTTCAAAAAGTCTCTAGATCCTCTGTTTAAAGTGGTTATACGTGCTGCTTCCATTTCAGTGTACATGAATACTTTGTTACCATCTGTCTTTTGTTGCTTTTCCATCTTTAAAGGTTTTATTCGTATTCAAATGTCCTTAATCTTTAGCCCTCCTGCTCGTGTCCCCAGTCGCTCATATAGATACAGCACTGTAAGATGAGACCGGCACCGGGCAATGCCTTCCTAGGCTTTGATGCAAATTGGTCGAGCCGGCGACCTCCAGCTCCACAATATATAACAAACAAAACTGTCCATAGCACCAGTAAAGTTAAAGGAATCTTCTTTATTAAATGTTTAAAAGCATACAAGACAGGTATGCGACGTTTTCGAGACCGCAGTCTCTTAATCATGCATACACAGTAATGCACCTTTAAGGACCAAAACATTTGGAATGTTGATTTAACATTGTCGAAAGAAACTAAAGGGGAATGAAAATTATATATAGATATGTGATGTCTAACCCAAGAGGTAAGATTTTAAAAACTACATCATATTAATAACTATAGTTAAATGTCCCTTTAAATGACTCCACTAGAAAATAAAATCTATTAACATGGCATCCAATAACTAGCTTGTGCTAAATATGAAGTTAAATGACCTACCATTTATAAATTTAACAATTTATAAATTTTATAAAATAATGTTTTGAGATACAAGATCTTATAAAATTAATTTTACATTCAACAACACTGTCACTTTAATGTAAGTGAACCACTTCCCCTTCTTAAAAGTGAAAAAAATAAATATAGGTCAAATTCTGACTACATATCCGACATTATTTTAACATCTAAGATTTTCACAAGAAAAGCATCGATGGATCTCACTCCCCAATTAATTAAAAAAAGATAGTTTAATTTAATAATCTCTGAATCAGTAGATTTTCAAAAATTAATGCATAATTTGATCTTATGCATGTGCTTGTCAAATAGACAACTACCAGTCATGGGAGTCAAATTGTTTTTTATTGACAGATTATATGGATATTTATTATAATCTGTTCAAAAGAGGGTATTTAATAATAAAATGTTGATTATTACCATTTAAAAATAAAATGTTTTTTAAACAAAACCAACAAAATATTCCTGGAAGTCATTAGATGACAATCTGAAATTAAAAAACAAAATTTGACAAAGTTAATACACACGTTGTAAAATATTCATAAAATACATTTACAATCATCTTGTGTCTATGCTCTAACTTTGTGCATAATTTTATCAAGATATTTCTGATTTAAAATTTAAAATTTATAAAACAAACATACACCATTATATTGTGTAATAATAAAAAAATTAAAATATCAGAATTTCTAATTATACATAATAATGTATATCACATTTCAATAATAAATATATATGTATGCTGAACATAAATGTAATATTTCATGTCCATTCAAATACCTCTATATCAACTATAATATGTATTCCTTTTTAAGATTGTGATACCTAAATATCTAATTATGAACTAAGTATGACTAATGTATGTAAGCTACTAATATTCTACATTCTTCCTGTGATTCTTAACTAGCATGCATTGGTAAACCAACCTGGATAATGCATGGTCTTTGAAAGTCAATTCAGGGGTCAACAGTTAATCTTCAATAGGTGTCTTATTCATCATTTCCTAAATAGAGGACTGAAATACCAATCTAGAAATTAGAAAATCATCTAAGTGTCTGATTGTGATACCTAAATATCTAATTATGAACTAAGTATGACTAATGTGCGTAAGCTACTAATATTCTACATTCTTCCTGTGATTCTTAACTAGCATGCATTGGTAAACCAACCTGGACAATTCATGGTCTTTGAAAGTCAATTCAGGGGTCAACAGTTGATCTTCAATAGGTGTCTTATTCATCATTTCATAAATAGAGGACTGAAATACCAATCTAGAAATTAGAAAATCATCTAAGTGTCTCCAATAGGATGCCTCCACAGCCTTATTTTATCAAATAGTTGGCACTTACCATGTGAACATGTATTTGTATGGTTTTCAAGGTCAGCAGATTTGAAAGATAATGCCAGACATGATCCCATTGGTATTCTTCAATTTCAATCTTGTCTTTTTCCACTGTCAGTCTGGGAATTCTTCACTGTCATTCTTCGAATTCTTCCCCTTTCAGTCTTTACATGAAGTCATCTCCCTAATGGCATAATTCTTTTTGATTAAAATTACTACTACAAGTGTGTGAATCAGTTCTGTACCCCTCTCCCACCCCCCATTTCTGAATCAATTTCTGTCACTAGCTTACTAAGCGTGTGTAGCATCTTGTGTTATGTTCTATGAAGTGTGAAGATGAGTCATATTGAGCATAACTAACCTCTAATGTGTGACATTGAACCATAGTCATGCTAGAGGATAGTTATGCTAGAGGATCCCTTGCTGAGTATTTACATTTTAAGTAATGTGTAAACTAAATATTATTTTCGAAAATGTATGCCATATGATGTATTTGTGTACAATTCATGCCAGCAACAGTCCATACATCTATACTTACCAGCTGATGTCCTCTTTAAAAAACAGGTGGCAAAGACTTGCTACAGGACCCAATGACCAGAGCATCACCTATATTAATAAATGAAACACATTTTTAGCATTTGATGAACAATCCTAACATGTTTGCACAATTCTCTACTTGTCATTTCCCTAGAGTTCACATCTATTGACAATACTCCAGTCTAACTTCTATTATTTACCATCTAAAGTGGCGGTTGATGATGTCTGCTCTGACATTGAGCCCCTCGTCCCGGAATGGCCCCTCTAGAACAGGATCATCCTCCTCATCTCTGAGGAGGTTTCGGTGCGCTTGGACGCCCTGCAGCATCCCAGCCCGCTGTGCAATATTATGCAGGACACTACAGGCTATAACGATCTTAGCCACCTTCTTTGGGTTGTACTGGAGGGCTCCTCCCGACCTGTCCAGGCACCTGAACCTCATCTTCAGGAGCCCGAACATTCGTTCAACCACGGCCCTGGTTCTCTTATGAGCCCTATTGTAGCGCTCCTCAGACACATCAGTCGGGCTACGCAAGGGGGTAATAAGCCAAGGCCGGCTCATGTACCCAGAATCACCTATAAATGATGAACAGAACATAATTCAAAATGAATCCTCAAAATAGTATTTTGAGTCCAAAAAAAGTTTGTGTACACGATAATCCACTAACAAATGTTTTATTTTTACAAGAATAATCTAGTTCAATATTATTATCTATCTTCCCATTTCAGCCAAGACATGCTACATATGCGTATTTCTCCTAAACCAAACCTTGTGTAAAATAAAAACTAAATGGTTACATTGCATTCTCTATCTGAGCATTTAAGGTAAGACATGCTACATATCTGCATTGAACTAAAACTAGACATTAGCGGAAAGAGACAATGACATGGTTAAATTGCATTATCTAATATCTTCCCATTTCAGCTAAGACATGCTACATATGCGTATTTCTCCTAAACCAAACCTTGTGTGAAATAAAAAATAAATGGTTACATTGCATTCTCTATCTGAGCATTTAAGGTAAGACATGCTACATATCTGCATTGAACTAAAACTAGACATTTGCGAAAATAAAAATAAATTGTTAAATTGCATCCTATAGCTGAACATGACGCTAACATTTTAAAACTACAGTGGCAATTGTCAAACTAATTAACCATGTTGTGCACAAATACTCACCAACGAGATAACCAGGGGGCATTTGTCTTTCCTCAAACGGTCTCCACAGGGACGACTGAGCGAGGATGCGGGCATCATGACAAGATCCTCCAAAATTCGCACACACATGCATAATCCTCATCTGTGCGTCACAAACATACTGCACGTTGAGGCTATGAAAATGTTTGCGATTTCTGAAGGGCAAGTCATCAATTGGAGCATGCAGCGCAATGTGGGTACAATCTATGGCTCCCAAGACATTGGGCAATTGAGCAATATCAAAGAATTCCCGCTTCAGGTGCCTCCAATCACCATCATTCTGTTGGAATCCTATGTATTGCTTACTGATACGGACCATGGCGTCCAGAAAGTTATCAAACACCACAGAGAATATACCTTGAGCCAGGCCATGCATGTACATTTCTCCGGATTGAAAACTCCCGGAGGCCTGGACGTATAGACAACTTAGCATCTTACTCATGGTGGGAACAGCAGTCCTTATTCTTATATGTGGCTCCAGATGAGGTTTAAGAAGATCGTAAAGGCCAATGAGCTGTTTGCGATTGAGCCGATACTTATCATAAACCTCAAAGTCGCTCATGTTTTCCAAGGTGGGTCTCACCCTGTAGACACGAGGACCTCGAACCAGACGACCCCTTCGTCTCAGTCTGAGCCGCCGAGGCTGCCTGATTCGACCAACAGCTAGTTCGCCAATAGCACCACCAGCAGCGTCTACCATGTCATCGTCATCCATCTTTCAAAACAGCGTAACAAGGTATGCACTTGATCTGATGTGGATCACAAGTGATGCATTGGCCATGTTGTTTGGGGGATTTATAGTACAATTAGTCCAATGGTATTGAGTTTGTAATGATTGCTGATTGTATTCACTTGTTTGTATGTGAGCGGCGCGAATGCTTTCACAGTGGGCGTTTTTTTGTTGTTTGCTGAAATGTTGTTTTCCCACAATGAATCTCAATGTTAAAGTGTACAATATCACACATACAGTGCATGTTTGTAATGTTTGACCATATGCGTAATCAATATTTCTTAAACGCGATCTTATAGTAACAAGCACACGTCCAGGCTAACATGAATGAAAGTGCATAGTTATGTATAATGTGCATCGAATGTGATCGATCAATGTTGCTGCAACATTGTTTGTAAACGATAAAGTAACATCTGCCATCTGTAGTATTGTATATATAAGTGATTGCCGAGCTGTCAATATTGTATGCGTCCCATTCAAATCTCAATAATACTGAATAACTTCCGGCTGTCATCTGTAGTATTGTATATATAAGTGATTGCCGAGCTGTCAATATTGTATGCGTCCCTTTAAAATCGCAATAATAATTCCGAACTTCCCGTCTGCCATCTGTAGTATTGTATATATAAGTGATTGCCGAGCTGTCAATATTGTATGCGTCCCTTTAAAATCACAATAATAATTCCGAACTTCCCGTCTGCCATCTGTAGTATTGTATATATAAGTGATTGCCGAGCTGTCAATATTGTATGCGTCCCATTCAAATGGCACTAATACTGAATAACTTCCGGCTGTCATCTATAGTATTGTATATATAAGTGATTGCCGAGCTGTTAATATTGTATGCGTCCCTTTAAAATCGCAATAATAATTCCGAACTTCCGGCTGTCATCTGTAGTATTATATATATATAAGTGATTTGCGATCTGACAATATTTATTAATTGTCCCATTCAAATCTCCCTAATAATGCTGTTCCAAACTGTTATTTACGTATATGTTGTATTGTAGTATTGAGTGTTAAAGTTCAGAAAGGGGCGGTACATTCGTGAATCTGTAATGTGTATGGTTGAATCTTCGAATGACGTCATGATATTATTAACCTGCCTATGTAGTTCTGAAATCCTCATTGTGTTGTTGTATTTGACTACATTGTTATTGTTTGCTGAATAAAATCTAATTGTGTGCTTTGTGGTTGCGTGATGGGTGATGCGTGTTATGTACATGTACGTATATATTGTGATTGTGTCCCACATATGCTGACTTCTATATAGCGGTCTGGCATTGTTGTTCCTTCCCATAAAGTGACATCTGTAATCTGGTGTAATGATGTTCTTCTTGTACGTGATTCCTAATGGTTTCTTGTGATGGAATCATGATGTTAAAAGTACAGTAAAATCCATATGTTCTGTTTTGTGATTCCTAGAGAGAATGTAATGTGTTTTTCCCCCATCATTTGAATGCACATGTATGAGTGAATGCTAAAAGTAATGTATGTGCATCCATGACTGATCATGTGTTAAGCCTATGTAGATATGCAGTTGCTGCAAGCATATGAGTTGAATAAATGAAATGCAATAATAAAGGTAAACGAGAGGTGTTTCCCATTGTGTACTGTTTGTGAATCCTGAAATTTTTTAATTATCTTTGGGTCTGTTTAAATGTGATTTTTTTTTTTTAAATGTTTGTTACTAGTGATGTTGATTTGTAGTTGATGTAATATAAAATTATGAAACAATTTAATGCTGTTGTGAATATTCAATAAGTACAATCCATAAGTCCACCATAGGGAAATAGTCATTTCTTGATCTATTTATCATAGCTGGGTCTAACGCAGAAAAGCATATATTTTTTTCCTATTTCTAGCGCTGGTATTTGGAGTTTTTAGGTCTACGCTATTTGCGTGCGTTAGGGGAATCTGTGTTTCGCGTGCACGAGCACGTCTTCCCCATAGAAGTCAATGGAGGCTCTAAATTTTGGTAATTTTTTTTTCAAAGACTGGTTTTCCTCGTAAAGTGAGTGACGTCATGAGCTTGTGTGAAAAATAAACTAAATCGTGTTCATTTTGTAATAAATAACTTTTTTGTGTATGTCATGTGGTGTATATTGTTTTTATGCATCGATGAGTGTATGTTAGTGATAATCTTATTAGTTAGATGTAGCTATATGAGGGTCTTTTCCCGTGTGTCAATGTAAGTCAATGGCAAAATGGATTTGTGTTGTTTTTTTTCTAACACCCGAGATCTCGCAACTTTGATCCTTTGTATTTTGATGAAAAATTATTAAATATTAAAAATAAAGATAGTGTAGTGTTTGTATGAGTGTAAGTGTACTTTGTGTAATATTTGTTTTGTGATTCGTGTATGTTTATTTTGTCGGTAGATGTTAACTACTGGGTCTGAGCTGTCGGTAGAGATTTGTGCGTTGGGAGATTTTTGAGTGTCGGTAACTAAACTCTAAATACCGGAGTCCGTAAAAAACAAGCGTTAGGAGCCTCTAACGCTGGTTTTGACGGCTAACGCCAAAAAAGGCCTAAGAAAATATGATAATAGAAGCAAATTAGAATGTTGTTTAAAATTTGATGTTCTATCTAAATCATGATAGAAAAATTTTGGGTTTAGTGGCCATTTAAGACTGCAGCTTCTAAACTATCAACTGCAGACTTACTCATGCAAGAGATCCAAGCTGCATCCACAGCTTGATAAAATGAGCCCATAGTCTCAACATTTATTCAGAAACAATTAGTATGTTCTATGCTATACTTTTCTAAGTACACACCTTCTTCCCACTAATAAGAGAGGCTCCCCCAGATTAACTAAGAAACATTAAATCTCTCTATTTTGTATGTTCTGCCTTGAAGTTGTTTCACTTAATTTAAAAACAAAACAGTGTGCTCTCTAGATCTTAATTAATATATTTTATACATTTAAACATGAATTTATCTTTTTTTCCATTTGGAATGTTCTATTTATTAGTACATGGAAGACATGTTTAACATTCCTATCATCATACTTCTAAGCCACACCAAACACCTGAGCCTCTATAGCTGTATAACAACTGGGCTACTACCGCAGAAAGGCTGACAAGCATTTTACCCCTTATGTAAGTCCACTCGGTGCTTCCTCTGCCTGGCTTAGAGGTGTGATGCGAGGAAATGTCTTCCATGAACTAATCAACAGTGTTACCTCTCCATGGCAATGTTTACATTTGTGATGTCCAGGAAAACTCTGGCCCCTTCCAACACTATGAGAGCAGTGCCGAGCCGTATTTGGCTGTGGCAGATTGGTTCAGGAGGTAACTTGTATCCTTTGACTCAAATGGGGAGGTGAGGTGGTATCTGTAGCTGCTGTTTTTTCCGCATCAGCACTGGGTTCTCCTAGCACTTGGTAGTCCTGCTGTGGTGTGGAATTTGAGCTTACCCCTGTGACTATCTTATCTGTTATGTTTCCTCATGCTTTGTGCTCTGCTTGTATCTTGTTCATGTGTTTGTATTTGTTATATGCAGGTTGTTTGTACTTTTTTGCAATATGCAGGCTGCTTGTACTTTGTGTAATATGACAGTGCTTATGATTATAGTTGAGACTTTTATACCAATACAAAAGATATTTTATAAAAGTGCTTGATTTTATATCTTAAAAGTTATGGATGTACTTGTCCATTAAAATCTTTCTATAAGTGCTATTTTACTATGTTTCTATAATACTGTGGTAATTTTTGGCTGATACAAATATATACTTTTTCTGGCCTGTAAAACCTTTATAGTTTGACATGTTATGTATAGGTATAATTGGTGTCTTAATAATGAAAGTAATTCTTTTGGTAAACAATGACAATTTCTGGTTGTGATTGTGTAATACTGTCGAACAGAAAATGTGAAAATTCCTTGATGGATGTCGAATTCATATATACGATTTAAAAAACAAAGTAAAAAAGGAATTTACGGGTAGCTTGGTGTTCAATCAATAGACTGTGATCTATCCTATAGCTATCTGATATCAATAGTGCATTCCCGAATTTATTTTTGTACTTTTATGTCCATCTAAGTAAAACATTAACATTTCCTTCATTAATATGTCTAGTTTGTGTTTTATAGGATACAACTGCACATGATATATACAGAGAAAAATTCTTGAAAGCCTTTTAGTTAGTTTTTGAAGGTTGCACAAGACTCTGAATGAAGGGCAATGGGCTTAGGCTAAGGGCATATGGTTTACTCCATTTGCAGTTAATCAGTTCTTCCCTCTGGAGGTTGGCAGCAAGGGAACAGATATTTCAAATATGTTACACGTGGAAGCAGATTCATGTCTTCTTTTCTATATCTGATTTCTTTTCACTAAGGGCATTAAATATTTCTGTAGAATTAAGTAAACAGTAAAGTGACAGGATACAATACACAGAAAGTACAACATATTAAGGCATTATAAAGCTACAATCATTTTGTATTAAGGGATGTGCAAAATGTAAAACAATTTTAAAGTCCTCCTCAAAATGTACTATTTTACATTATATGGATATAAAAAACCTGATAATATATTTAAGGAACAACAATAAAGTGTTATATATTTTTTGCATGCAATTTTATTTACAATCAATATGAAACTAGCAAAGTAGCAATTGATTGTTAGGTAAACAGGTGATAATAAATAATCCTTTACTCATAAACGGATATAGACTGTTTTATTGGTTTATTGGTTATAAGCCTGCAAACAGTGCTTCCATGGCAGAATTAAATCATCCCGATAAATTATTGACAAGGCCCACTCAATTGGTTGCTGAAAGCAGGGGATGGCCTGCACAATCACCTTTAGGCAGCAGATGCTAGCGCCAAATAATGTAAACTAGGAAACTTGTCTGCGCGCTGTTTGTTAAGCAACTTCCTAATTTACTCCTATTATCAAATGTTCTTCATTCTCTTGGTATCTTTATTTGAAATGCAAGAATGTAAGTTTAGATGCCGGCCCATTTTTGGTGAACAACCTGAGTTGTTCTTGCTGATTGGTGGATAAATTCATCCACCAATAAAAAAGTGCTTTCCAGAGTCTGAACCAAAAAAGAAGCTTAGATGCCTTCTTTTTCAAATGAAGATAGCAAGTGAACAAAGAAAAATTGATAATAGGAGTAAATTAGAAAGTTGCTTAAAATTGCATTCTCTATCTGAATCACAAAAGAAAAAAATTTGGGTTCAGTGTCCCTTTAATATCTTAATTTTTCTGTTCATGTTTTGCATTCAGCTATGTCTCATCTCCCAGCTTATTTTTCTTAGTTTATTTTGTTATTTACATCTGGGAAGTAACTAATTTATTCCTCTAATTTTATTCATGGTGGGCTGAAAGTGAGGCTGAAATGTAGACCTAGCCATTTAAATGCAGTGCAGTCCATTTTTTGGGCCACACAAAGTCACATTGCACAACAGGCTTTAGATCCCTAGCCTTGCAGTAACTCTGGCCAAATTACAAGTAGTGTGCTATTTACCCGTGCCGTATTACAAGTTGAAAATAAATGGTTTGCACGTTACCGAAGGCTGGCACACTAACTTCAGGGCTTCTTATATTGCGACCACACCACATTCTTCTCCCAAATTTGAAAAATTCAAATCAGCCAATAGGATGAGAGCTTCTGAAATCCTATTGGCTGATTTTAACAGATTTCAGAAGCTCTTATCCTATTGGCTGATTTGAAATTGAAGAATCAAATCAGCCAATAGGAATGCAAGGGACGCCATTTTGAAACGGCTACCTTGCCTTCAACTTCAGTGTACGGCAGCGACCATATGAAGAGGACGATCCGCGCAGGATGGGATCAGTTTCTAGGATGGCTCCGCACTGCTGGGATGAAGATATAAGATGCCCCCGGGATGGATGAAGACCTCGTCGCCTGGATAAAGAGACCTCAACGCCTGGATGGAAATGGATGTCCAGACTTCAGAAACTGTGAATAGATATTCTGGGGTTAGTGTTAGTTTTTTTTTTTTTAAAAATGTGATGTTTTTTTATAAATTAGGGATGGGCATTTGGAAAAGAGCTGAATGTCCTTTTAAGGGCAATGCAAAAGAGAAAAATGCAATTTTTAAGGGCAATGCCCATACAAATGCCCCTTTAGGGGCAATGGGTAGCTTAGTTTTTTTTTAGAGTTAGGTTTTTTATTTTGGGGGATTGGTTGGGTGGTGGGTTTTACTGTTAGGGGACTTTGTATTTTTTACAGGTGAAAGCTTTTAAATGCTATTGGTAGTTTATTGTAGGCTAGGAGGTGTTATTATTTTTTTGGGGGGGGGGGGTATTTTTATAGGGCTATTAGATTAGGTGTAATTGTTTTTATTTTTGATAATTTTGTTTATTTTTTGTAATCTTAGTGTTTTCTTTTTTTTTTGTTGATATTAGTGTTAATTATTTTTCGTAAGAATTTTTTTTTTGTTGTAATTTAGATTTTTCATTTTTTTTCGTAGTATTCGTTTTTTTAATTTGTAATTTAGATATTTTAATTGGTAGTTTTTTTATATTTTATTAGAATAGTAAGGTTAGGTTTATTTATAGTTTAATGTTAGGTTTATTTTTATTTCACAGGTAAGTTTTTTTATTTATTTAAATAGAGATATATTGTAATTTTAATTTAAAGTTAGGGGGATGTTAAGTTTAGGGGTCAATAGTTTAATTTAGTGTTTTGCGATGTGGGGGCCAACGGTTTAGGGGTTAATAGGTTTATTTAGTGGCGGAGATGTGGGAGGCCGGAGGTTTAGCGGTTAATAACTTTATTTAGTGGCGGCGATGTTGGGGAGCGCCGGAATAGGGGTTAATACCTTTATTATAGTGGCAGCGATGTTGGGGTGCGGGGGAATAGGGGTTAATATATTTAAATAGTGTTGGCGAAGTGGGTGGGCAGCAGATTAGCGGTTAATAGGTTTATTTAATAGCCGCAATGTGGGTGGTCGGCAGATTAGGGGTTAATAGGTTTAATATAGTGTTTGCGATGCGGGAGTGCTGTGGTTTAGGGGTTAATAGGTAGTTTATGGTGTTAGTGTACTTTGTAACATTTTAGTTAGGAGTTTTGTGAAACATTTTTGTTACACAAAATCCATAACTACTGCTCTCAGATGGCAGTATGGATCATGTCGGTATAGGCTTTAACGCAAGCATTTTAGCCTCACTGTACAACCTGTAATACCGACGCTATTGAAATCCCACGCTTAAACATCTTTTTTTTGAGTGCGGGATTGACGTTGTGTTACAGGGTAAAATGCTTGCAGTATAGCTATACCGACACGACTCCCAGTAGTGCGTTCATACTTTTACGCTGAAATTGCAATTTTTTCAGCGTTAAAAGCCACAACGCAAAACTCGTAATCTAGGTGAGTATTAATAATTGATACTGAATAAAAATATTTAATGTTTTCAGGTATTTGAGTGGAAAGGGCTACAAAGTGTATATATACACGTATATATGTGCATATATGTGGTTATGTATATACAGTAGATACATACATACAGACATATAAATACATATGTATATACACCTATTCACATATATTTAGACATGTATATGTATGTGTGTGTGAGTGTATTTCTATATATAATATATATATATATATATATATATATATATATATATATATATACTGTATATATACAGTCGTATGCAAAAGTTTAGGCAATCCTGACAATTTCCATGATTTTCACTTATAAATAATTGGGTGTTTGGATCAGCTATTTCATTTTGATCTATCAAATAACTGAAGTAGACAGTAATATTTCTGTAGTGAAATGAGGTTTATTGGATTAACAGAAATTGTGTAATATGGATGATGATTTGAATACCTATAACTACCTTGCACTGATTAATTGGAACACACAGTTGGTTTGGTGAGCCCATTAAACTTTGAACTTCATAGACAGGTGCATCCAATCATGAGAAAAGGTATTTAAGGTGGCTATTCGCAAGATGTTGTTCTCTTTGACTCTCCTCTGAAGATTGGCAACATGGGGGCATAAAAACAACTCTCAAATTACCTGAAAACAAAGATTGTTCAACATTATGGTTTAGGGAAAGGCTACAAAAAGCTATTGCAGAGATTTAAGATGTCAGTGTCCACTGTGAGGAACATAGTGAGGAAATGGAAGACTACAGGCAAAGGATGGGAGAAGGGTCAAAAACAGCCCACAGACCACCTCCAAAGACCTACAACATCATCTTCCTGCAGATGGTGTCACTGTGCAACGTTCAACAGTTCAGCATATGGGAGATGGATGTGGAAGAAGCCTTTTCTGCACACATGCCACAAACAGAGTCGCTTGAGGTATGCAAACGCACATTTTGACAATCCAGCTTCATTTTGGAAGTAGGTGCTGTGAACTGATAAAACAAAGATTGAGTTATTTGGTCATAACAAGGGGCGTTATGCATGGTGGCAAAAGAACACAGCGTTCCAAGACAAACACTTGCTAGCCACAGTAAAATTTGGTTGTTTCATCATGCTGTGGGGCTGTGTGGCCAGTGCTGGTACTGGGAATCTTGTTAAAATTGACGGTCGCATGGATTCCACTCAATATCAGCAGATACTTGAGAATAATGTTGAGGAATCAGTCACAAAGTTAAAGTTATGCCAGAGCTGGATATTTCAACAAGACAACGCCCCAGAACACTGCTCAAAATCTACTCTGGCATTGATGCAGAGGAACAAGTACAATGTTCTGGAATGGCCATCCTAGTCCCCAGACCTGAATATCATTAAATATCTGTAGGGTGATTTAAAGCGGGCTGTCCATGTTCGGCAACCATCAAACCTAACTGACTGGAGATGTTTTGCAAGAAGGAACAATACAAAATACCTTCATCCAGAATCCAGACACTCATTACAGGCTATAGGAAGTGTCTAGAGGCTGTTATTTCTGCTAAGGGAGGCTCTACTAAATATTGATGAAATATTTCTGTTGGGGTGCCCAAATCTATGCACCTGTCTAATTTTGGTTTGATGCATATTGCACATTTTCTGTTAATCCAATAAACCTCATTTCACTACTGAAATATTACTATATATATATATATATATATATATATATATATATATATATATATATATATATATATATATATATATATATATATATATATATATATATATAGCAAAAGAATGCACTCACAGGTCTTTGTTTCAAGGTGTCAAAACAGTTTATTTGACTTTACGGGATCAGCACATCCCCTTCATCAGATTCTGATGAAGGGGTCGTGCTGATCCCCAAAACGTCAAATAAACTGTTTTGACACCTTGAAACAAAGACCTGTGGGTGCATTCTTTTGCTTCATATTCTTTATATTTTTGCACCCAGGCAATCAGCCCAGGAGGGTGGATTCACTCAGAGGAGTTGGTGTGATATATATATATATATATATATATATATACATACAGTACTGTGCAAATGTCTTAGGCCACCATTAGATTTGTTGTTTTAGCAATAGTATAATGACCATATATAATTATTTCTCAGTCTCTTTATTAGAATACAACCAGAAAATACAGGATATTATTTGCAGTATTAAAAACAGAAAAAAAACGGAAAAAACATTTTATATAGACTAAAGTGGGAAATATTTAGTGTGACCTCCCCTTACACTTGAGCAATAGCAGGAACCTAGCTCTTGTAAACCTAAATGGAATGAAACACGAATTAATGTCATTGCTAACACCTGTATGTGTCCTAATATTTCATGTCAAAGTGACTGCTGTGAAAAAGGTATATTACACCAGGTTTGTGCAAGACATGCTTGATTATTACATACACATGTGGTATGAGTATAATTCATTGAAGCTTGGAAATAAGTCCAACTTTCAATCACATCATTCCATTCAAAATGCCAAAGATCACAGAATTTGACAGACATTAAATCATATTTTTACATCACCAAGGCCACTTTCAAAGGGAAATCAGCAAACAAACTGGATATTCAAGATGTGGTATTCAAGCTGTTATAAAGAAATTTAAAGAAGTCCAGGCAAGGACCTGACTCAGCATCTGGCAGCTTCATCAGGATGCCAAGTTGACCCTTCTACAGTCTGAAGAAGCTTGATAAGGAATTGTCTTTGTGCATTTTTAGGGAAGGGAAACAGGATGAAAAGGTTAAAATATGGTAATGCTCACAAAGATTGGAATGAAAATCAGTGGAAAAGAGTATTATTGAGTGACAAATCCAAGTTTGAATTTTTTTGTGTCCAATCTTCAACAATATGTAAACAGAAGAGTTGGAGAGAGTGAAACATGGTGGAGAGTCTCTCCTGGTTTGGGGCTGTATTTCTCCCAGTGGTGTTGATATTGTCTGAATTAATGGGATCATGAATGCTGGAAAGTACAGACAGGTTTTAATTCATCATGCCATTCCTTTTAGAAAACACATGATTGGGAATGGTTTTATTTTTCAGCATGATAACGATCTCAAGCACACTGCTAATGCAGTGAAATCATATTTGGAGAGAAAAACATCTGATAAAACATTGACAGTCATGTAGAAGCCTCCACCAAGTCCATATCTGAATATTATAGAGGCAGTATGAGATCACCTGTAAAGTAAATCTAAAGAAGAAGGTGGAACATCACTGAATATTCGATATCACTCGCAACTGGGTAAGCACTTACATTGAGCTAGCGTTGATAGAAGCCTGTCTGAACTGGTGAAGTCCAACAGCTGGCGTGAATGTGTTGCTGAGGGGATAGCTTTCTGGACAGCTACTAAAGGTCCAGCAGGTGTTTGTGGCACTTCTCAAATGCTTTATACTTTGTAAGTATAACTATTACTGCTAGTTTGTAGACCAATTACCACTGATTGTGCACTATTGCGGCACCTCTTCTGCTCTACTCTTTTTTTAGATTCAAACTACTTGCACCGCCATCAAGTTTTGGAAGAAGTTTGCAGCCTTTGGTCTTTTGGAGGACTTTTATGTGTATACATTTGGGAAAATTTTCATGGGCACTTTGAGCACAAGTATTGTGTATTTGAATGTTTTAAATTAATATTGTCCTATCTTTTTTGTATCTTTTTTGCACTTTTATCAGCACATTTTTTTATATTTCACAGATTGCACTATATAACACAAGATTATACGCATATTAATCTGCACAACAGGCGCATCCAACATTGTTGTGTTATTACCGTTAAATCTAAAGAAGAACTCTGGGAAGTGCGGAAAGAAGCCTGGTAGAATTTAGAAATCTTCAGGACAGTCTCCCAAAAAGAATTCAAGATGGGCTTAGTGCTAAGGGAGATCACACTAAATACTGACTTTTTGTTCTTAAAATTAAAATTTTTTATACTTTGTGAACATATTTCCTGTATTTTCTGTTTGTATCTTAATAAATGGGTAAAAAATAAATATGAATAGTCATTCAAATTTGCTAGAATAACAAATCTAATGGTGGCCTAAGACTTTTGCACAGTACTGTATGGCCAAAAATATTTCTGTCAGATAATGCACCACTTCGTCCAGAAAATTGTGTCAATTACAAATGTTTAGGCAATCTCATGTTTATTTATTTTGTTTGTATTGGTATGACAGTGAAAGAGTAGAAAAAAAAGCCAAATCTGTAGGGCTGCAACAAACAATTATTTTCATAATCGAAATTATCGGATGATTATTTTTTCGATTAATCGACTAATCAGATAAAAAAATCATTTTTTTCCTGTATTAAATAAAATCCACATACTGAGTGTTCTAAATATAAAACTTCAGACTAAAACTTTAAATTAACACAACTGTTTGTCCAAGCAGCAGAGCACATTTTTATAATTAAGCAAAACGAAATATAGAAACATAGAATTTGACGGTAGATAAGAACCAAAAAGGCCCATCAAGTCTACCTATATTACATGTTTCCCCCCCTAGGATAGCCTTATTCATGTCCCAGGTATTTTTTAATTCCTTTACAGTATTTGGGCCTTATTTATCATGTGTCTGACGGACATGATCCACTGTAGCTATCGGCATTCATCATTGCACAAGCAGTTCCGCCCCTGCAGATTCACGGCCGCTAGCAAGGGGTGTCAATCAACCCGATCGTATACGATTGGGCAGATTGCTGTCTGTGGCCTCAGAGGTGGCATACGAGTTAATGAGCAGCGGTCTTAAGCGGTCTTAAGCGGTCGTAACTCCTGTTTCCGGCGAGCCTGAAGGCTAACATAAAAATATCTTAAAGGCAACGGTAAATAACCAGCTATAAAGTTAGGGGTAAGCTGAAAAAGAAGCTTGCACTGTCCGAAAAAAAGTGACGTCCTTTAGGCTAAGGACATAACCATAAAAACACAATACCACATGCAGGAGTTCATCGGAGTGAAGCAGCTGTTGCTGTCTGCAAACCAACTAATCACAGACCAACTAATCGATAATGAGATTCATTGACAACAATTTTTTATTATTATCGATTTTATATATATATATATATATATATATATATATATATATATATATATACATACATACATACATATATATATTTATAGCACAGGATAAATAGAATGTCAGGGGATAAATCCACTAACAAGCCCCACTAGCGCTTCTTATAGGGACACCTAAAATACTAGGAGCATTCACACTTAATACTATACAGTATGATAGAAAACTTAACTATAAATGATGACATCGGAAAATAGCAGCCTGTCTTTAATACATGAAAGGTCCCTCAAACCTCTCCAACCATAAAATGAGATACAAAAAGAAACAGGATGGCACTATAAAAAAGATACTATGCATACATAATTAATAAAAACATATGACAAAATATATTGCAATACAAAACAATATGTCATGTGTAGATAGAGTCCAAGATAAGAGGGAACAATAAATAGCTAGAGAAGAAAGTGGTGATAATCACTGGTAAAAGTATCTTCAAGTACAGCCCCCACTCAGATGTAAACTTACTTCAATGGTCCTCAATCATATGAGGTAAGGATAATTTGTATCGGTAAAAAGCTAGGCACCTCTCAGAGTATGGAACAGGACAGCCAGGATTCAAAAAGCTCCTTTGTGGTGGTCCAAAAGAGACAAATTTAAACAGTCTGTTATGCCTCAGTCACCTGGATTCGTAGTCTGATGAATCTCTCAACACAGAAATAAGGGAGAGAAAACCAAAAAAAGGCTCATCCACTCACATTTAAAACCCTCAATGCATGAGGTATACACACAGCACGTAGTCAAGGTAGAGCAAATCAACACAGGGTAATA
The DNA here is from genome assembly GCF_027579735.1 of Bombina bombina. Classification (NCBI taxonomy): domain Eukaryota; kingdom Metazoa; phylum Chordata; class Amphibia; order Anura; family Bombinatoridae; genus Bombina; species Bombina bombina. Next base: position 935,358,038 of record NC_069504.1, on the reverse strand, counting down.
GTTAAAAGTCTGTTTAGCTAAACCCAAGATACAAGAAATACTCCATTTTTAAAAAGAGGTGTGCAGCCTCTATAACTAAAACCTTATGCATTTCGAAGGGTAATAATGAATAAAATCCCTTCTTCCTCAGAGGTATGTATGCAGCTGTAGCCATTCACTTTTAAATGCCGCTAAAAGGCACCGATACTGTTCATCCAGTGGGCGTGTATTCCAAAAGTTCTGGAAGTGCGACACGGATGACGTCACCAACGTAGACGTGAAGTGTATAACAAGGACGTCTAATTGTCATAAGAGAGTGGTAGAATTTGGCACCATTAGCATTATGTTTGAGGAGTGTTTAGTGGTTTAAATTCTGAAATATACACTGATCTTGGTGGAAGGATTGTTGTAGTCTTGACTAAAGTTTCAATGGAAGCTGAAACGTCAACTTTGTTTTAACTAGGGAATGAATAATAAAGGTATTTTTTTATTGTAATGCCTGCAAGTGCCTTTCTGGGACTATTTTTCCAATAATTTATTGTAAAGAGCACTGATGCAGAAGTTACAGATATATATATATATATATATATATATATATATATATATATATATATTATATATGTTATATATTTGATATAAAAAATAAACATTGCAAGTGTATGACGTACATTGAGTAAGATAGTAAGGCATATACAAAATTGACTTTGAAAATAGAAAAATAGATATGACATAAAGTGTTACAATTTGATACATGAACAGTTGTTATTAGCGTTAATTAGGCTAATATTACATAATAAAGATATATACAAAATGTCACCAACACTATAAATAAACTTGAATCTTTTATAGGAGACACATAAAAAACAGCAACGTTTTGGGTACTAGCCCCTTAGTCATGACTAAGAGGCTAGTCCCTGAAACGTTGCTGGCTTTTATGTGTCTTCAATAAAAAATTCACGTTTACTTACAGTGCTGGTGACATTTTGTATATATCTTGGACTGTAGGGGCTTTGCAGTTACCCCTGTCACACGTGCACTCCACAGTGGTGCTGTTTTGCCATTTTCGGATTTTGCATTACATAATAAAGGTTACCTTTTGAAGCATACATTATAAACACAGGTGTTAGCATAGGAGAGTTACATTTGATTCAAATCAGGGAGAAGTGGTTTATAGTCTAAAATGTAATGACCTGGCGAGATCGCTATTTCTGAAGCCATGATGCTTTTAGGAGGTTTCCTTCCAATAGAATTCAACATTAAGGAATAAGTCTAGTTTTCCTATTCAAATATAGTGTGGTTTTTCTAATTGTAAAGTTTTCGGAACTAGTTGTTTCCATTCTTGGATCGAAGGAGTTTGAGTTGTTTTCCAATATTTTGGAATGAGGCATTTGCCACTATTTAACATTATCTTGAAAAGAGTTCATTTATATTTGCATGAAATTTTAGGTGGATAATTGAGTAGGACAACAAGAGGGGATATGTTGGTGAGGGCAGGTAAAATTGTATTTATATGAGATATAATGTGTGACCAAAATGATTTAAGTATTATACAATCCCACCAAATATGGCTGATTGTCACAATTTCACTGTATTCTCTCCAACAATGATCTGATATAGAGGGGTATATAGACTTTAATCACATTGGTGTTAGATACCATCTTAAGAGCAATATATAGTTTGTTTCAAGTATAGATGGTGAAAACGAGGATTTTTTTTGTGGATAAAAATATTTTGTGCCATTGCTGCGAGGTTATGTCTATATTAAGCTCACTATTCCAGGAGATTGTGTAAGTGGAGAGAGACCTAGATGTGATCTCAGATAAAATTTTGTATGAGAATCCTAGTGTGTCTTTTTTAAGGATATATGTGGAACATAAGGTTTCAAATGGCGTCAAAGGCCTGACAAAAGAGTCTTTGTTCGGATGAGTAGCTAGGTAGGTGCAGATCTAAAAATAGGTAAGCCAGTTATTGAAAGTCTTGGGAATTCTGATTTCAGAGCAGTCATTGTTTTTAATGAGTGGTCCTCGAATAGTTTATAGACAGGGAGATAGGAAATTATGTCTTCTATTTGTATACCAGCAGTTAGGTGTGAAAAAAAAATATATAACCTCTGTTTCCTAGCAAGGGTGTTAAGGGAGATGGAATCGTTTAAAGTGCAGGATATCTGCTAATCAGTGTATCCCAACCCCTCAAAGTTGCAAAGATCAAGGGGTTAGAAGTTATATTTGGGTCTCTATCTTTTGTAGCTAGCCAGCCTTGATCTCCTAGATTCTTGGTTTTTAACACGTCTCTATTGTTCATAATATATCCATAACTTATCTATTGGGTGGTTATTCCATTATATTATACGGGATAGATGAGTGGCATAGTAGTAATGTAAGATATTTGGAGCCCCTAGGCCGCCCTTGTCTTTGGGTCTATATAAGATATTTCTTTTAATCCTGGGGCGCTTATTTCCCCATATGAATTGGTTTAACTGTGATTGTAGAGATAGGATATACAATTTTGGTAGGGATATTTGGGCTGCTTGGAATATATACAGAATTTTTGGTAGAATAGTAATTTTGGTGGCAGCGATTCTACCTAACCACGACAGGCCGAGATGTGAGATCCAGGAGGAGAGGGTTGTACGGACCATTTGTGATAGAGGTAAATAATTTAGATTGAAGATGTCAGGGATATTGTCTGCTAGTGTAATTCCTAGGTATTTAATTGTTTTGGTGTTTGTATTAAAGAGTGTTAATCTATTTATTTAATTTAATACCTGTGGAGTAGCTGAGATGTTCAGTATGTCTGATTTGTTATAATTGATAGAGAAGTTAGACCATCTGCTATAAACAGCAAATTCAGACATGAGGGGTCAACAATAGAAGATAGGAGAAGTCAGTGTCAACAAGATATTGTCTGCAAACAATTATATTTTGTATTCTGTGTGGTCTACCGTAAGGCCTTGGATAAGTGTATTATCTCTGATAAGACAGGCTATGGGTTCTATGGAGAGGGTGAATAATAGGGGGGGATAAAGGGCAGCCCTGTCGGGTTCCATTTAAAACTGGAAATGAGGAAGAGATTGTGCCATTGATTCTGACTTTGGCCGTGGGATGAGAATATAATGCAAGGATTTTATTTATAAAAGGTTGGAAAAGCCAAAGTGAGACAGGGTGGCAGACATAAATGCCAAATCCACCCTGTCAGAAACCTTCTCTGCATCAATAGAGCCAAAGATTGTTTGTGCCGAGGAGGATTTTGCCATATGTAATAGTTGTATGGCTCTGGTAGTATTGTCTTTGGATTCTCGTTCCAAGATGAAACCAGTTTGGTTGGGGTGGATGAGGTTTGGTAATATTTTATTCAACCTGCTTGCCAAAACTTTTGCATAAATCTTGACATCCATGTTGATCAATTATATTGGTCTGTAATTTTGGGGGTGATTTACCCTGTTTAGGAATAACAGTTATGTGGGCTTCTAACATTTCCTTTGGAAAGGGGTGGTGTCAATCGATTTTATTAAGCATATCAGTAAGTGGGCCAGCTAATATGTCTTTAAATCGTGTATAGTAATGGGAGATAAAACGGAAGATTTTTAATGACAGATAAAACCTCTGATACGGTGATGGGATTGTCCAAACTGTCTTTGTCGGCTGAGGACAATTTCGGAGTGTGGCTTGCTGTAGATAATCTAACAGACCTGATGGAGGGGTTGTTAAAGATTGGGAAAGAGGGATAGTGGAATACAATTTAGCATAGTAGTGTCGAAAGGTTTCAGCTATATTATTATTGGTGCTGGAGGTTTTATTGTTTACTGTCAAAGAATGTACGTAAGTTTTGAATCTTTTTTTTCTTAGGTATCTGGCAAGGAGTTTACCAGATTTATTACTATCTAGATGAAATTTGGAGTGCATTCCTAATTATCTATATGTGTCTTGTAGGCGTAAATATGATAATAAATCAGTTCTTGCTTCCTGTACTCTTTGTTCTAAGTCGCTGTCTTTGGGGTGGAGTTTGTGTTGTTTTTCTGCTTGAGCTAAAGTGTCTGTCAATTTGATGTATTGTTGTCTATGTTGTTTATTCAGTGTGGCCTTAGCTTTGATATTTATTTGTATATATAAGTGAATGAAAAAAATGCACTCTCTGGATTTAAAAGTTTCAATAAGCTTTTCTGTGTGATGTTTCGAGGCTTTCACCCCTTCCTCAGACAAAAAAGTTGCGAACAATTAAACACTATAAAGACCTACATAAGCCCCTCCCCTCAGTGCACCACCAATAACATGTGAGGCTGTATCCATTGCAATCAATTTGTTGTTAACCTTTAACCATATACTGATTTCCTCATATGTCCCTAGGATACAGTTCAATACATCAACAGATACAGAATGTGACATATTATATACATATATACATAAGTGTAGCGATTACAAAGTGTGCAATGTTCTAATTATTGCTTAATACCTGTGTAGGCCCTAAAACAGCTCCTAATCTTTTGATTGAGCAGCAGGGAAATGGATTCGGACCGTGTCTGTTTATTATCTAAACCGGATTAGCCCTGTATTCACTGATGCTAAACAGAGAGTATATATGTTTTAACATTGTGTATAGACATATTGATGTATATTCTAATCCCCAATTCCGTGTGTATATTATAAACCCATTTATATATATAAATGGACCACACTCAGACTGGACTGGGTACACATCCTAAGCCACTGTTAAATCCACAGCCCTGAACACTGACAGACAAGTGCACAGTTCCCAACAACCCAGGCAGTTAACCCCTGAATAGCCTGGGTGACAGCCCCTCAGGGAAGCATTACAAACATTATAAACACAACACACAGAAAACCTGGCACTCGCCAGCAGATACTCCGTAATATATATATATATATATATATATATATATATATATATATATATATATATATATATATATATATATATATATATATATATATAAATAAACATACATAACATTTTATAACATTTTCAATATATAATATTTAAAGGTACATATTATGTGCAATAAGAGGCACTGCTATGGGGGTCAGTATAGCTCCATCAGATGCAGCTGTCATGCCGCTGCCTCGCCGCTGCTCGCTTTTGCTGTTGCCAAAAATGTGGCAGTGGTGACTTGTTGCTAAGGGCATTGCCATAGATCTGGCAGTGTTTATGAGCGTGCAGCGATGATGTCATTGCCACACGCTGTCTCTCTCTCCTGATGCCACTTCCCCATACACCTGGGAGGTTTCCTTGGCGCGAACAGGCGTCTATGTAAGTACCTCCTTCACTTCATCTCACTACCCAAGTATAGGTGTTACTGTGTGTGCTCCTGGGTGCTGTATTACTTATATTGCTGGATTGCCATATCGTTACTGAACTCTGCCTGTCTGACCACTCTGCTTGCTTAACCCTTGTACAGCTGGATTGCCATATCATTACAGAACTCTGCCTGTCTGACCACTCTGCTTGCTTAAAGGGACACTGAACCCAAATTTTTTCTCTCATGATTCAGATAGAGCATGCAATTTTAAGCACCTTTCTAATTTACTTCTATTATCAATTTTAATTCGTTCTCTTGCTATCTTTATTTGAAAAAGAAGGCATCTCAGCTAAGGAGCCAGCAAATGTTTGCTTCAGGACCATGGACAGCACTTGTTTATTGGTGCTGACCAATCAGCAAGGACAACCCAGGTTGTTCACCAAAAATGGTCCGGCATCTAAACTTACATTCTTGCTTTTCAAATAAACATACCAAGAGAATGAAGAAAATTTGATAATAGGAGTAAATTAGAAAGTTGCTTAAAAATGCATGCTCTATGTGAATCACGAAAGAAAATGTTTGAGTACAGTGTCCCTTTAACTCTTGTATTGCTGGATTGCCTTATCATTGCTAAACTCTGCCTGTCTGACCATTCTATTGGTTTACCCCTGAACTGTTATAATGCTGGATTTCCTTTGCATTCTTCTCTACAATGTTCTTCATTTAAAGCAGCAGCAGGCTATCAACCTTGTGTCCTCTTTCCACTCAGCCTGCTGCAGATCGACACTTTACTGACCTCTCTACTCATTGGAAATGTATTCGCTCTCAGTTATGTTCAGCTGTCTCCAGATACAAGAGGTTTGCTGATCATTATCGAGCTACTGTTCGTGTCTTTTCGGGTCTCTAATCGACATGTTTGTCTACGTCAACCCTGTCATAAATTAGTGCCTAGGTATATCGGCCCTTACAGAGTCCTTAAAAGATTGTCTACTGTTGCCTACAAAAAGGCCTTGCCCAGAACCCTGCGCATACACGCAGTTTTCCACATCTCACTACTCAAGCCCTACATCAAGAAAATAAATACTTGACTCAGACTTCCTCCTCCTCTGCTCTTAATTCATGGTGAACCTGAGTATGAGGTTGCTAAGATCCTGGACTCCAGATAAAGGAGCAGGCAACTGCAGTACCTCGTGCATTGGAAGGGTTACTCTGTGGCAGATCGTTCCTGTATTCCTGCCCATGATGTACATGCTCCTTCTTTGTTCTCCAGGTTTCATGCTACTCATCCTTCCAAGCCTACTTTGGTTCCTGAAGGCAGGGCTGCAACTAGAAATGTTGGGGTCCCTTACTTAACCAATAATCAGCCCCCCCCCCTTTGACATGTGTAGTTTTCTACCAAGTGACTAAAACGTATATGCACTTTATTCTTAAGTGTAGTCAAACTTGGAAATGTTGTGAAGGTAGTAACAAACAAACACAGGACAAAGTAGTAAGGTCAAAATGTTCCCAAACCATGGCCTATATCTACACCATGGAAAAGCCTATCTATTACTCCAAAGATATAGTTGACTTCTTTGAACTAATTTGGGCAGAATGGAAGAATAGGATTGACACGACATGGCTCCCTAGATTTGAGACTTAAGTCAGAGTATCTTTACCCAGTAGAATCGGTACGCCATCCGACACCTACTCAGATTTAACTAACGTCCATTGTAGATTCATATCCGTTTCCTCAGGACCCGCTTCCCCTCCCCCCCCTCTCCCCTTAGATGATCCCCCCCCCTTTTTTTTTTTTTTTTTTTTTAAGATGATTTTTATTAATTTTCAACCAAAAGAGTGCAAATACATGTGATACATTTCAAAATATAACTTAATACATCACTTATAAATGAGCGACATTAATTGTATCTTTAGGAGCGGGCCATCTCTTGTTGGCTTTGTTTATAATGTCCAAGTTCAAGGAATGGAACAAATGTAGAAAAAGTTCTTAAGGCTTATCTGCCTCTTTAAGAATGTCCATCTGAGGGCATCCCCTTGCGGGATGCTGGTAGTTCTTTTGGGTCAAAGGCATTGAAAACGTACCATAATCATAACTGATTTGAATCATCTAACAAACATATTAACTTTAATAACAATCACTGGAGTTACATATATGGTGATGGGGTAAGTTCAGTCTTGAGCTCTATTTTACCATATAGGCGGAGTCGAGTCCATCTTATTAAGTCTAGATTTATGTTGTATGTTAACGTAGGGCCACATCTATCTCACTTATTTCCTTCATTGTCATGGGGTGGGTCTTCTAATGAGTTTAAAAAAGTCTCCCAATAGAATTTGATATCTAAGAATACCCCTAGCTGATTACGTTTATAGTACCCATATTGTTCCAGTGGGATAGTGTCTGACACTTTAGACAGCCATTGTTGGGCTGTGGGGACTGTTGCAGTCTTCCAATTCTGTGCGATCAGTGATTTCGCACTGTTTAAGCATATCCTAGTCGGTATGATGCGGAGTTTGCAATGTAGTGTTGGGTTCTGATTTAGTAACACTATCTCGGGGGTGAGTGTAAAGTTTTCTCCTGTTATGGTTTGTAGTGTCTTCTCTACTGATTTCCAAAATGGTGATAGCTTAGGGCATTTCCACCAAATGTGGGCCATGGTTCCCGTTTCTCCGCATCCTCTCCAGCAAAGCGCTGTTGAGGCAGGGTAGATCTTGTGTAATCTATGGGGTGTTAAGTACCAGCGCATGAGAATCTTAAAGTTCATTTCGATGAGTCTGGTAGAGGTAGATGACCTACGTGTGTTGTTGTAGAGTATCTGCCAGTCTTTCTCTTCTAGTCGTATATTTAGGTCGTGGTGCCATTGTGTCGTGTATAATGGGGGGGATGGTTGTTTAGCATTTTCGAGGATCTTTTTGGCTCGGGACAGGGTTCCCTTAAAGGGAATCTCTAGCAAGCATAATTGTTCAAAGGGGGTGGGTAATCTCACCAAATCTTCTCTAAAGCGGTTGTTGTGGATAAAATGATTTAGTTGGGAGTATTTTAACCATGAGGTGAACGCTCCCTTCAGTGTGTTTGATAAACTGTCTCTAGGTTTCAGTTTGCGGTTATCTAGTAGTGAGAGTATAGGTACTGAGTCGGTGAGCTCCCATGTAACTTTGGTGTTTCGCAGGGGTTCATAGCCACCCGTGAGTTCCATATTTGGAGAAATAGGTGTGAGGGGTGATTGTTGTGAGGACAATGTTGGGTATTTCTGAACTAGCTGATCCCATGATTCAAAAATGTGTCTATATATAGGTGATGAGGAGCATGGGGGGGGCCTTAGGTTTTTGGGGATCCAGCAAATGGGACCTGGTTGCGGAGCTCTTAGTATCTGGGAATCTATGGATATCCAGGCTTTGACTGTGCTCTTATTATGCCAGTCTAGAATGTGTTGAAGCGTTACCGAGTGGTAGTATGTTTCCAGTTGGGGGACTCCCAATCCCCCCTCCCTTAAAGGTCGGAATAGCGTGGTTGCATTTATACGTGGTTTTAATCTTCCCCATATAAATGAATTGATAAGTCTTTGGAGCTGCTGGAGATAGGTCTTGGGGAGAGTAATAGGTATTGTTTCCATTATGTACAGTATTTTCGGCAAGATCGACATTTTTATGGCTTGGATTCTACCCCACCACGATAGGGGTTTATCTCGCCAATTTTGTAAGGTGTGCTGTATTTGTGTTTGTAGGGGTTCATAGTTTGCCTTGAAAAGATGTGGTATTTTAGGTGTTAGTTGGATGCCTAAGTACTTTAATTGTGAGTTATTTATTTTATAGGGGCATAGGTCTTTAGCTATCTGGACTTCTCTACGTGGGAGGGAGATGTTTAGGATCTCTGACTTCTGCCCATTGATCAGGAAATTGGATAGCTGGCTAAAGATTTCAAACTCTTTCATGAGGGCTGGTATGGTGCGTGATGGGGATGATAATGTAAGTAGGACGTCGTCCGCGAACATTGATAATTTATAGTGGTTGGGGCCTATGGGTATTCCCATGATGTTTGGGTTAGCTCTGATATGAGATGCTAAAGCTTCCATAATGAGTACAAATAGGATTGGCGAGAGTGGGCATCCCTGCCTCGTGCCGTTTGCAATTTTAAAGCTATTTGAAAGTACTCCATTAACCCTAACTTTTGCTGAGGGATCTGAATAAAGTTGAAAGATTCTATTTATCATGTGGCTACGGAAGCCAAAGTGCTGGAGTGTACTTCTGAGAAAAGGCCAGGCCACCCTGTCGAAGGCCTTTTCCGCGTCAGTGGATACCAGGAACATAGGAATATTGTGCGAGTTGGCGTAGTCTATTATATGTATGGTTCTAATTGTGTTGTCCCTGGCCTCCCTGAGCGGAACAAAACCTGCTTGGTCTAGGTGTACTATATTTGGCAGGACCGAGTTTATCCTACTCGCCAATATTTTAGCGTAGATTTTAATGTCCCCATTTAGGAGGGAAATTGGGCAGTAACTGCTAGGGTCTGACATAGGTTTACCCTCTTTGTGGATTACTGTGATATGGGCCTCTAGTAACTGCTGTGTTAGGCATCCCTCCTCATCCAGGGAGTTGAATAATTTAGTTAAATGGGGAACTAAGATTTGTTGGTTCTGTTTATAGTAAGCGTTCGTTAGGCCGTCTGGGCCTGGGCTTTTACGTGTTGGGAGGTTTTTGATAGCTATTGTCACTTCTCGTTCTGTGATAGGTTCTTCTAAGGCTTTAGCCTCTGTGTCAGTTATGGTTGGTAACTGGGCTTTATTCAGGTATTCTTCTATGGGTGTGGAGAGCTGTGCAGGGTCTACCGAGGGGATGTTGTATAAGGATCGGTAATAATTACTGAATATATTGGCTATCTCTTTGCAGTCGTAATGTTCTTTGTTATTGATGTCGAGCATCTTGTGAATGTAGTTGGCTAATTGTTTCTTTTTTAATGCTTTGGTTAGTAAAGGGCCTGCCTTGTTTCCTTCTATGAAGTATAGTTTCTTTAGGTAGTAAGCTTTCCTATGTGCTTCGTCTGATAGATGCCTATTTAAGTTAGCTCTGGCTTTAGTGAGGGATGTAAGCGTTTCTGTTGAATCTGGTGTTTGCATATGGGCGTTTTCAGCTTCCTAGAGTTGGTGAATTAGGTGTTTGGATTCCCTATTTCGTGTTTTGATTAAGATAGCTTTTTGCTTGATAAACTCCCCTCTAACTACTGCTTTATGGGCTTCCCAGACCACTCCTGGGGATGATTGGGATGTGTTATTGAAATGAAAGTATTCAGACAGCGTTGTGGTTACCTTATCTAGAATTTGGGGTTGGAGCAGGAGGGTATCATCGAGTCTCCAGCTATAGTTTATCGTCGGTCTGTCAGGCCAGTCGAGAGTCATAGATACAGATGCATGATCCGACCATGGTGTTGGTGTGATGCTGGTGTCCCTTGTTAGTGTCAGTCCCATCTGGTCAATACAGATGTAGTCTAGTCTCGAGTACGTCTTATTTGGATTAGAGAAGAAAGTGTATGATTTTTGTGTCGGGTGTTGTATTCTCCATACGTCTAGCAATGAGGAGGATCTAAGGCATTGTGATACTGTTTTGATTGTGTGTTGAGATTGGTAACTCCTGGTCAATGAGCAGTCTATTTTAGGGTTAAGCGTTATATTGAAGTCGCCTGCCATGATAGTAGTTCCCCTTGCTACCTCCAGCAACTTTCCTGTGATTTTTTAAAAAAATGTCGCTTGTCCCTTATTCGGGGCGTATATATTCGCTAAAGTCACTGGCTTGTTAAAGAGGTCACCTACTAGTATCAGGAATCTGCCCTCCGGGTCTGTGTGCGTGGTAATGTTGCGGATATGGATCGACTTGTGTAGTAGTATCCCTACTCCGTTCTTTTTTTTAAGAGTGTGTGAGCAGAAGTGGCTCGTTGGATAGTGCTTTGATGTGAATTTAGGTTCCTCTTGGTGTCTAAAGTGGGTTTCCTGGATAAATATAATCTCATTCTTATGTTTAGCGAACCAATTTAGTGCTATTGATCTCTTTTTTTGGGAATTAAGGCCTTTGGCGTTTTGTGTTAGTATGTTAAGGTTTCTTACCGCCATCTAAACTCGTAGTTAGTCTGTGTCTGCCTTCTAAACAGTCCCCGGCTAAGTGCTGTTTGGGTTAGTGGATTTTGTGGTATAGTGTGTCTGAACTCGCTCCGCCATTGCAATACAGTTTTCAATATAGTGTAGTTGCTAAGCATGTATCCAGTGTAAAAAAGTAAACGAACAGTTAACTTACAAACGTAAAGTGAAAACAAAACCATTGCATAATTACATACACAATATAAATAAACCAAGGGGATACTACCCCGTTCATAAATATGCATGAACCTGGGAGTATCGGCTACTTCCTTTTAACATATGATTAATGATTTGGTGTTGTGCACATTTTTTTTTAACCATACCGGTTTCAAAGTATAAAAAGGAAAAAACATGGTAATAGTTTTACAGTGGTATAAAGCATACTCACGCGTCTAGGCGTTTATACGACCAACCTGGTTAGAGGTGTTTACTAGCTCAGGTGAATTTACTTTGTAACTTACAGGATAAAAATAATTATGTGAAATAAACTTGTTTTACTTGCAACAAATAAAGAGTCTCAGGTGTTGTTTAAGTCCGAGTCTGTAGAATTTGTGAATTGTTGAGGTCTCTTCCTTCCTATTCTATTCCAGGCGTTTCTTTGCGGCTTGGGGTTGTCAGTGGAGCTTGTCTCCTTCAGTGGCGGTGATTTATCCAGTGGTGGTAGAGTGGGTTGGGGGATGTTGAGCTGTTTGCAAAAGCCCTCTAGATCATCTGGCGTTCTGTAGATCGCTATTTGTGAGCCCTGTAAGACTTTTATGCTGAATGGAAAACCCCATCGATATGGAATTTTCAGTTCCTGCAGGTGCAATGTTAGGTATCTTGCTTCTCTTCTTCTATTTAAAGTGATAGAGCTTAAATCAGCATATATCTGGATATTGTCTCCGTCGAATGTTATTTGGCGTAGTTTTCTTGAGGCCTCCATGATTTTTTCTTTATCAGTGAAGAGCTGCATTTTCAGAATAATGTCTCTGGGAGGTTTTCCCTCCGGTGGTTTAGGCCTTAAGGCCCTATGTGCTCTCTCTATGGACATGTTTGGTGGCTCCGTGCTTTTTAAAAGTAGCTGAAAAAGGCCTTGTAGGTATTGTGGTATTTGGGACGTATTTATTTTTTCAGGTACTCCTTTGACCCTGAGGTTATTGCGTCGTCCTCGGTTGTCGAGGTCTTCCAGCTGTAGCTGCATTTGTTGAATTAGTGTGTCTTGCATTTCCAGGGCTCTGTTGCATAAATCAGTTCCATTTTGCAGTTGATCTACATCTTCCTCCATATGCATTACCCTCTCCCCTAGTTCCGATATATCTTTTTTAACGTCCTTTAGACCGTCTTTAATCATTTTGCCCACTTGGGAGATGAGGGAGGCAAAGTCTGCTTTTGTGGGGAGATTGTTAATGTCCGCTCTAGTGAGGGGTTCTCTTGTTTCAGGGTTTTGAGCGTGCAGTCCTGTTTCTATAGTCATGTCTGTGGAATCTAGGGATGTAGGGGATTCTGGTTCTGGATCCTCAAGTACCTTGAAAAAATTGTTAAGTTTTGATGCCGTTGTTGTGTGGCTTTTTGTGTTTTTATCTTGTTTAGGCAGTCTTTTTGAGGACATGATGATGTAAGTGGCACTACCAGTTATAAGGGTTTTAAGTAGTGGCGAGCAGATAGAATATGGCGTTGACCTGTATAAGGAGTAGTGGTTCTCGAGGTTAATACTGCTATTGTGCTCTGTTCTTACTTGTAATGCCTCTGTGATGCTGCTTTAAGGGAAAGCTGAGCCTGTCTCAGTAATATTTGCTGTGCTGTGATCAATTGCTTTTTTCTCCCCTTTTTTTAAGAGCTGCCTGTGTTGTTTGAGGTTTTCAGGTTCGGATGTGCTGTTATTACATGCCTCTAGGTATCGTTTCAAGGGTAGCTTGTAATCCCTGGTGTTGATTACTTATCCCCCTACATCTACGTCTCATAGTTTAATCTGCCATCCCTGCCATCTCATTTAGTTCTTTTCTGTGGTGTAGGAGGCTCTGGAGAGCCTGATTCGCAGCATAGAGTGGTTTTATTGCTGGTAGTTACCTGCATATGTGTCGCTTGTTGTTTCGCTGGTCGTGCTGCAGGGTTTGTGTTGCGCAGTTGGGCCTGGTCGGGAGACGCGCCACTCACTCTCCTATATATCTGAGCCTGCTTCGTGCGTATGTTGCGCTCCGGACCGGCTTCACATTTGCTTCTGGGTGTTCCGGTGGCTATATCTTCCAAGTTGGGGACTTTTACATCGGTGTGTGCCTCTGGAAATTGCTCAGGAAGAGCCTGTTTGTACGGAGCTTTAGCTTTTGGCAGCCATATCGGGCGATGGCTGGCTTCGCCCCCCCCCCCCCCCTTTTTTTTATCCCTTATCACTCATCATAGACTCAAGTGAACAATCTTGTTGCTCCCTTATATCAGATACGGTGGTGTTTATGTTATTAAGATTTCTTGTTGCATGTTGTGTGATTACCTATGTATCCATTACTTATGTTTATCGCTGGAGTAGTACACTTTGGTCGTACTAATGCTGTACTTGTTTATTTTATTTGAAAAACTAATAAAATATATCTTTAAAAAAAAAAAAAAAAAATGTCCGAAAAAGGAACAGACAATGGACACACACAAACTCAAACACAAACTTGCACATACACCCAAGGAAACACCCACAGAGACAGCCTCAGAAAACACACAAAGACATACACACCTACAGACACCCACAGAAAACACACAAAGACACATATACACACACAGAGAAACACTCACAGAAAACACACAAAGACATACATACATACACACACACACACACACACACCCTCACAGAGACATCCACAGAAAATGCACAAAGACAGACACATAAACCCTCACAGAGAGACCCACATAAAAGAAATACATACACACTCATAGAGACACCAACAAAAGCGAGAGTACAACATTTTATGCAGATGTAAATTTGTTAGATAAAATGCCTCCTGGCATCTAGAAAGTCCTTGCATAAAGGGGCAAACTGGAATGTAATTTAAAAAAAAAAAAAAAAAAAAAAATATATATATATATATATATATAATACAAAAATCACATCTGTCAATAGGGCACCTACCTTTTGTGTATTGAGGAGCAAACATTTCTGCATGGTTTTAAAAATAGAATTTCTACAGCATTGTCAAATAATCATAAATACACTGCTGCATATTGCTAAAACATTGTTTTTATGGACCTCTGGCCCCACCATACAACTACCACACTGAATTTACAATGTGAAATTGCACAAATAAATAAAAAAAAAACCATTTAATAAGTAAGTCCTACTTACTCTGCACATGAAAGTGATCTGCCTTCTGACTCAGGCACACACTGTACGAACTGAAGTGCCAAGTCTATCTCACACTGTGCATGGTAGTTTAGTGCACACTCAGAAATCCTCTCAAATGCTAATGCTTTACTCCTTGTAATGATATTTCCCCACGCTCGATAGCACTCTGCTGTAGCTTGCTTCATGGGGCCCCCCTGGCCCACTGGCTCCCTGACAGGAGTCACCCTATTCACCCCCTGATGGTGGCCCTGCACGGAGGTAACCCTTAGGAAGGGGGCTATGTCATACTACCACCGCACCACTGCTCGCTATGGCTGTTGCCATAGACGTGGCGGTGGTGACTCGTTGCTATGGCCATTGCCATAGGTCTGGAAATGGTTGTGAGCGTGCGGCGATGACGTCATCGCCACACACTTTCTCTCTCTCCTGATGCCGCTTCCCCATACACCTGGGAGATCTCCATTGTGCAAACAGGTGCCTATGTAAGTACCTCCTTCACTTCATGACCAAGTATAGGTGCTACTGTGTGTGCTCCTGGGTGCTGTATTACTTATATTGCTGGATTGCCATATCATTACTGAACTCTGCCAGTCTGACTACTCTGCTTGCTTAACCTTTGTACTGCTGGATTGCCATACCGTTACTGAACTCTGCCTGTCTGACCACTCTGCTTGCTTAACCCTTTACCGCTGGATTGCCATATCATTACTGAACTCTGCCTGTTTGACCACTCTGCTTGCTTAACCCTTGTACTTCTGGATTGCCATACCATTACTGAACTCTGCCTGTCTGACCACTCTGCTTGCTTAACTCTTTACTGCTGGATTGCCATATCATTACTGAACTCCTCCTGTCTGACCATTCTGCTTGCTTAACCCTTGTATTTCTGGATTGCCTTATCATTGCTGAACTCTGCCCATCTGACCATTCTCTTGGTTTACCCCTAAACTGTTATACTGCTGGATTTCCTTTGTTGCTGACACCTTCCTGTTCCTGACCATTCTATTGGTTTACCCCTGAACTGTTATAATGCTGGATTTCCTTTGTTGCTGACACCTGCCTGTTCCTGACCATTCTATTGGTTTACCCCTGAACTGTTAATTTGCTGGATTGCCTTCTTGTTGCCAAATTCTGCCTGTCTTGACCATTCACTGCCTTCATCTTATTTCCGTGAAGGACTACCCTGTCTCCTGTGAGTATTGCTTACCTCATTTCATAAATGACGGATAAGAAGACTACTTGCCAAGTTTAGTCTGATAGAGAAATATCCCACGAAAATCACAGCAGCCATATATATGGTCATGTTTGAATCCAATATTTTATTTCAACAATATGCAAGTGTATCTTGTGGTTATATAGATGATATAGGTATGGTATGGACTGGCAACTTGAATACATTACATTAGTTTGTTGATGTACTGAATTTGAGTTCATAAAATGTTACTATGAATTACCAAGAATCCCAAATTAATTTTTAGATACAGTTATCAATGTAGAAAATTGAAAATATATGACCAATATCTATATGAAAGATTCAGACAGAAATACATTACTACATCATGATAGCTGTCATTCAAAAATACAATTCATTACATAAATCCCAATTTATACATGAAAAAAGAATAGTTAGTGATCATTTATTTAAAAATAGAGATTATGAATTTAAAGTGAATTGAACATGGCTATCCAGATAAATTAATTAATAAGAAATTGGAGGACTTTAATATGATTAATAGACAAATCTTAAAAAAGAGAGAAGAAAGAAGTAATAAAATATGTATATCTTTTATTAGTAACTATAATTAATGTAAATAGTAAAACAATAACAGGGATATTGTGAAAATATTGGTATATACTAAAAAATAGATAATATTTAAGAAGAATTTAAGAATTTCAGATCATAACAATAGCAGCACCAAAGAGTTTATATGATAATTTTGCCCATTTAGATATGGGACCTAAAGAGAAAATTAAATGGTCAGGCCAAAAAAGGGAACCTTTTCTTGTTATTATTGGTTGCACTGTAACAGTGTCATAAAGGGAGACACCGAGACACAGTCAACCATCCCTATACGGGTAAAACATTTAAGCTGAATGGATATTTTTCTTGTCAGACAGATTTTCTGCTAGATTAAGCGCGAAGCGGTATTTAACGCTCCCACTCATCTGCTAACTCCGCTAGAAGTAAGCTTTTTTTGCACACATTTGGTAGCATGCATATTACAAGTTGAAAGTGAAAAGTTATTGCTCGCGTGCTTACCTGACGCGCGTAAAAAGCCAAAGTTAGAATATTGCCTGTCAATATATTCCACATAGAAGTCAATGGAGCAAAAAAAGTGCGCAAACCGGATCACATTTTCTCAAGTGTGCTAACACGACATGAAAATATGAATATTTCACATTCCAGTGTTCTTCACATAGAAGAATATGTTTTTATTTGCTCATAAATACATATTTCTACATACATATGATATTATTTTGCTACAATATATATATATATATATATATATATATATATATATATATATATATATACAGGGAGTGCAGAATTATTAGGCAAGTTGTATTTTTGAGGATTAATTTTATTATTGAACAACAACCATGTTCTCAATGAACCCAAAAAACTCATTAATATCAAAGCTGATTAGTTTTGGAAGTAGTTTTTAGTTTGTTTTTAGTTATAGCTATTTTAGGGGGATATCTGTGTGTGCAGGTGACTATTACTGTGCATAATTATTAGGCAACTTAACAAAAAACTAATATATACCCATTTCAATTATTTATTTTTACCAGTGAAACCAATATAACATCTCAACATTCACAAATATACATTTCTGACATTCAAAAACAAAACAAAAACAAATCAGTGACCAATATAGCCACCTTTCTTTGCAAGGACACTCAAAAGCCTGCCATCCATGGATTCTGTCAGTGTTTTGATCTGTTCACCATCAACATTGCGTGCAGCAGCAACCACAGCCTCCCAGACACTGTTCAGAGAGGTGTACTGTTTTCCCTCCTTGTAAATCTCACATTTGATGATGGACCACAGGTTCTCAATGGGGTTCAGATCAGGTGAACAAGGAGGCCATGTCATTAGATTTTCTTCTTTTATACCCTTTCTTGCCAGCCACGCTGTGGAGTACTTGGACGCGTGTGATGGAGCATTGTCCTGCATGAAAATCATGTTTTTCTTTAAGGATGCAGACTTCTTCCTGTACCACTGCTTGAAGAAGGTGTCTTCCAGAAACTGGCAGTAGGACTGGGAGTTGAGCTTGACTCCATCCTCAACCCGAAAAGGCCCCACAAGCTCATCTTTGATGATACCAGCCCAAACCAGTACTCCACCTCCACCTTGCTGGCGTCTGAGTCGGACTGGAGCTCTCTGCCCTTTACCAATCCAGCCACGGGCCCATCCATCTGGCCCATCAAGACTCACTCTCATTTCATCAGTCCATAAAACCTTAGAAAAATCAGTCTTGAGATATTTCTTGGCCCAGTCTTGATGTTTCAGCTTGTGTGTCTTGTTCAGTGGTGGTCGTCTTTCAGCCTTTCTTACCTTGGCCATGTCTCTGAGTATTGCACACCTTGTGCTTTTGGGCACTCCAGTGATGTTGACTATTTTGAATGAAACGCTTGATTGTTCGATGATCACGCTTCAGAAGCTTTGCAATTTTAAGAGTGCTGCATCCCTCTGCAAGATATCTCACTATTTTTGACTTTTCTGAGCCTGTCAAGTCCTTCTTTTGACCCATTTTGCCAAAGGAAAGGAAGTTGCCTAATAATTATGCACACCTGATATAAGGTGTTGATGTCATTAGACCACACTCCTTCTCATTACAGAGATGCACATCACCTAATATGCTTAATTGGTAGTAGGCTTTCGAGCCTATACAGCTTGGAGTAAGACAACATGCATAAAGAGGATGATGTGGTCAAAATACTCATTTGCCTAATAATTCTGCACTCCCTGTATATATATATATATATATATATATATATGTGTATATATATATATATATATATATATATATATATAAACTCTGAAATCCTGCATCTCAAAGAACAAAAGTGCTTTTAAAAAGAAAGAAAAAAATCTTTATTCAAAATCACATTAAAAGCTTAGAAGTCTTAAAAGCAATTGGTTCCAAGGTACAGGCCTATGCCAAGGTTGGAGCACTGTGCCAAACATGTTTTGGGTCAAACCTCAGCCCTTGTTCACTGGCATATAATTATATTTATACAGTATATATTTATATATAACTGAAACGCGTTAGACTGGGGTATTCTGTCTAACTATGCACTTTTTTGATACCCTCTGTTTTTAAAGATGTTCTAATAAAAGTTAAACATTTTTTAACCTATTTCCTGGACACCGCCTCTGGACTTTTTTTGACTATTTACCCATATATATATATATATATATAAATAAATACATAGAACAATATTCGTCTATGGGATTTCGAATGTGAAATATTTACAGTGCAAACAGTTAAAACCATTATTAAATATGAATATTGCATAAATATGATTTTACACATCTACTTTTCATCCACTTGACTGCAAAGTGCTCCAATATAAGTGTATGTATTTATGTGTTTATATGTGTATATATGTCTGTAAATACATATATACACATATAAATACATAAATGCATATGTAAACACATTTATACATATATATATATATATATATATACATATTTAAACGTATATATGTGTGCATCTCTATGTTAAAACCCTTTGCCTGCCTTTTTTATGACACCTGAGGCCTCATATCTTTGAGCCCTTATAACTGTTTTTAATAGATTTTATTAGCTAGTGTTTATTATGAGTGTAAGTTTAATTTTAAATGTATTTTTGATGTGTTTTGGGACACATTTTTGTTTCGCAAGATAGTTAACCAGAGCTCTGAGGTCACGCTATTCCGGCAGGGGTTAACTTCAATTGTGCTTAAGCTATCGCGTTTACCTTCAACTTGAAATTCACACACTACACCCGACACACAAACCCGACACACAAACAGCCGTGATAAACTCGATATCGCTTGCACGTAACTGTTAGTGTGCCATTCCCTTTAATTTACCTTTTAAAATGCCCTTGTGACCTGATATGCATAGGCAAATCTAGTAAAAAAATGAAAGATAGATTAACACACCATAAATACATTATAAGTAAAGGTGTCATGGATTTACCTGAATCAGCACGTTTTAAGAAAATGACAAATGTGGTTAGTCAATAAAGGTTCCAAATTCTGGAACATATTCCCAAACAGCAAAGATGTACAGATAGGATATAAATCCTGAAACAAAAAGAGGTGATGTGGATAAATAAATTAAATACCATATGTACATAGGGACTCGACAAAGATGTCAACTTGTTTTTATTTTTGTAATCTATATTGGGTTCATGATATGTTTTTTGCTTCTTTTTCTCTTCTTTATTCTTTTTTGTTTTTTAGCTCTAGAAATTCTCGAGATTAAATAAAGAAGAACCTTAAAGGATTGTTAATAATAAAGAAAGTGAAAAATTAAAAAATAAAATAATGAATCAAGATATTCAACATAATTAGATATTAAAAGATTACTAAAAGGCAGTCACCAGTGTTCAGGGACATAACTCCTAAAACACTTCCTTGCGCAATTCCAGACCACTCACCCGCTACAGCCTCTGACATCTCTGCAGCGGCTGCTCAGGCCGCAATTGGCCTCTCACCGGATGCTATTTTAGAGGTAGATTGCCCTGTGGACGGAGCCCCTGTGGTGGTGGTCGGAGAGTTGCCGCGTCTGGATGGCAGAACACAATCAACAACTAGGAAATGGCCACAGTCCAGAATTGATTGTGATCCTGTTAGAGCGGACTCTTTGCGACTTTGTAGAATGCCGGCTTCCCTTGGAGAAGTGATTGCAGAGGACCGTCTTCTGCAAGTTTGGCCACAGTTTGCCAGCGACGGGTGCTATGGATACCTGAGACCCGCTGAGTTACTCTTACATACCGTTACTCTGACTCCACTATATAATTCCTCCGGACTGGATCAGCTACTCAGAAGGGGTATTGGTTGAATAATGCATTACGGATAATCTCTCACAGATTGTCCGTAATGCATTACATGTCCTTGCTTTGGTAGTAACAGTTATTATAAAGAAAACAGAGAGGTTCAGACTTAAAGCTTTGATATCATCAGACGTTGTGAGCCCTTCCCAATACATGGTGTCTTATATTAGACACAGGGCTTATATTAGATTTGATTTTTGTTGCTCACCAGTTTTGAAATATTATGCTATTCTACCCCAGTTTTTGTTCACACACTATTATAATTACTCTTACTACTGAGAATGTTGGTTCATAATTTTTTTTTTTATTCTTTTTTTCCCCCCCTTGCTATGACATGTGTGTGTACATTGAAATTGCACTGTTATTTGCCAATGCCCATCAAACACCATATCTATATACTGTAACTGTAGCTCCTGTAGTTTTTGATGTGCCACAGGGTGGATAGTACAATCATCCCGGACTACATACTAACCTTCCCATATTTTATCTAGCTCCCTAATATATCTTTGAAATCCAAACAAGACAGAATACTATGGGACCACTTAGACATAAACAAGGCTACAATGCTTTTTGAGGTTAAATAGGATTCATATAGGTGATATAGTAGCCTACATTGCACACTTTTAACAGACACAGCCCTACAGTATATTTTGGCATGTGTAGGTAGTACCCCTTCTGATGTAGCTATCTGCCTAGTAACTGAATTGATAATGTATATCATTGCCGAACCATGTTAAAATATAAAATGTAGGCAGAACTTGCACGTAGGAACTACTCACACTGCATATATTGGCACCAAAAGGTTTAGCCTATTCCCCCCTACAGCTTTCCTCATATTTTAGCAACTGAGGTTCCCATACTTAGTACACATAACCCATTAGAAATCCATAACTAGAAGAGTCTAGTAGATTCTGCCTACATTACATCTCATTTCAGCATGCAAATGCAGTTCATATGTCATGTTTGCGCATAAAAGTTCCCTTTGGCCTTGAATTACATCCTTTTATTTATTTAATCCACTCTCACCTAAGTAAAGACTCCTTAACAACTTACGACATATTGTGTCACCTTAGCTTGCATATTATCCATTGCTACGGCCTGTCCCCCCCAACTCTACCTTCCCCCTCATTAAAAGCAGCTCTTGACTGCTGATTATTACCCAAACCATTCTACTACCCATTCATACCTGTCAGTGTGCTTGCCGTCTAAGTTATCTTTCACCTTTTATTCACTGAAGTTAGTTAACTAACTCAAACTTTTAAAACTCTTATACATTACATACACCACTACCAGGCTTTTCAAATCTTGGCATCCACACCACATTATAATTTACAATATTAAGTAGAATTTGGTTTGAAGAAAAAGAGGTTCCAAAT
Source organism: Bombina bombina (assembly GCF_027579735.1). Classification (NCBI taxonomy): domain Eukaryota; kingdom Metazoa; phylum Chordata; class Amphibia; order Anura; family Bombinatoridae; genus Bombina; species Bombina bombina. The sequence continues at coordinate 935,335,950 of NC_069504.1, read as the reverse complement.
ACTTATATACACTTTGTTTGTGTTTTGCTTATAGCTCTCTCGTTAGATAACATTGGATGACACACGAGAAATTATTATATGTTGTTACCATTTTTCAATGACTGATGAGACTATGTACCTTTCTTATGTAAACTGGTCAATTGTTGTTATCATACTTGCCAACCTCATTAAAAAATGTTTTTCAAAAAAAAAAAAAAAGATTACTAAAAGGAAGAAAATATTATAGCGATGATGAAGCAGATTAAGTGTAGTAATTAGAAAAATAAAATATAAAACTAAAAAATGGAAAATATAATAGATTAAAAGTGCATTTTGTAAGAATTATAATCCTCCTGAATATTAATAAGTTAATATACTCATACATGAAAGGGTGACCATATTTATGGACACTTACTCATAATGGGTATCAGCTGAAAAATAACAACTGTTTCTTCTGTAATATGTTTTTGTGATCAGAAATGTTTGTTAATAATAAGTTAAAGTTTTATTTTAAATTAAAATTGTAAATAAAAAATAAAGGATTGGAAACAGATTTATATAAGAATACATGTATTATTGGTATAAGGAATTTGATGTATATTTTGGAATACTTCATTTTAATACATCTAAATAACTAACTAAAAATGATATGCCACATAAGAGATAGTATTTGCACACATAGTGCTATTTGTATAATATTGATATTTTAAGATGTATTATTAGTATTGCATTGATTGAATTGTTATGTTCACTTAAAGGGCCACTGTAAGTAAATAATTTCTATGCCTGTTACTAACTACCCCAAATACGCTTTTTATCAATAGCATTTCATTAACATATCTCTACCGTATATCAGAAATCTTGTCTGCAAATTTAATTGTTTTCCAAACCCACTCCGTGGGTATCCTTTGCTCTGTACCAATCCGTTTACAATACCTAGGTTTCAAAATGGCGCTTTAAACACAAAATTATTGGTTTAAGTATTTTGAACATGCAGTGCTGAAAATAGTGGGCAGGATAACGTGACATCATCGGCGAATAAAAGATATAACTTTTAGAACGTAATGAAACTTCGTTTTGGAGAAAATATAGGTCAGTAGGTTTTAATTAATGTTTATTAACTTTAATATGTTAGTTGTTTAGCTTAAAAATTATAACAGAAAGTAATCCTTTAAAGATTTGTATATCATGCACTGTCACTTTAAATTGTAACCAAAGTAATTTGTACACCTGAAAAAGGTGAGATCACGTGATATAAATTGTTGCATTTTACACAGTTTGATCACTTGGCTTGAGAGAGGGCTATTTCCTAAACGATGCCTATGACTGTCATGCTTGGAATCTTTTCTTCGTGTGTGTGTGTGTGTGTGTATATATATACATACACACACATACACTTTCAAGGTAATCTTTGCTTTGAATACATAATTACATGCATCATTTGTTTAGGGCCAGATTACAAGGGGAGCACAATTAATAGCATGCGCATGATATGGCAATTTTGCACCCTTTTGGGCACATATTAAATAATGTTTGTTTTACAACTTGAAAGTAGATTCAATTGTGAGAGCACAATCACATTTAACATGCATCTAAAAAACTCTGGTTAAATGACGTGGAAAAAAAATACATCAATAATACATGTAATAGTTTAGTTACATTCATATTAACACTATCTGATAAAAAATAGTTTTAAAAAATGCATGAAAAGGTTATAAGTGCTCAAAACTGGCTTACATGTTTGGAATTTTTTTTAGCAAAAAGTGCTTTTACATATGGATCCTTAGGAACACTTGCATAAATAATTTTTTTGTTAAAAGATATATCTATATGTATATTGTGACAGAGCTAAAGGGACTGTGTTCAATGTATTATATGTTTCCCCACAAACTATGCGATGTTGTTGGTGGTATAGAAAACATATAATGTAATTGTATGTTTTGGGCCTGTAATCTACTCCACAGTTTGGATGTTGCAGAAAATTGCAGTATGCTGTTGGCATTTATCGATGTGCAGCGGACATGATACGCTACATCGTATAATGTCCACTGGCACTATAATAAATATACCCCTTAGTGTTTAATGCATTTATAAAACAAATATTTTTTTTTATTGCATTTTCTGTCTGAATATTGAAAGTTTAGTTTGGCTTCCATATTTCTTAAATATTGCATGAAAAATGATGTTATCTAGAAAAAAAAAAAACTTGACTTTCTCACCATCTTCCTCCTAACAATATTTTTCTTGACAAGTATCAGTGATGATGCTGATTGGTGACTACATTTTAGCCACCAATCAGCAAGCACTACCCAGGTGCTGAACCAAAAAATGGCAAGCTCCTAAGCTTACATTTCTGCTTTTTAAAATAAAGATACCAAGAAAACAAAGAAAAATGAATAATAGGAGTAAATTAGAAAGATGCTTAAAGGGACTGCCCCCTTATTTCAGTTCTTTTGACAGACATGCAGTTTAGCCAATCAGTGCTCACTCCTAGGTCACTTTACGTGCATGAGCTCAATGTTATCTATATGAAACATGTGAACTAATGCCCTCTAGTGGTCAAAATGTATTCAGATTAGAGGCAGTCTTCAAGGTCTAAGAAATTAGCATATGAACCTCCTAGTTTTAGCTTTCAACTAAGAATACCAAGAGAACAAAGCAAAATTGGTGATAAAAGTAAATTGGGAAGTTGTTTAAAATTGCATGCCCTATTTAAATCATGAAAGTTTTTTTTGGACTTGACTGTCCCTTTAACATTGCATGCTCTATCTGAATCATGAAAGAAAAAAATTGGGTTTCATATCCCTAGAACTTTAGGTTTAAGATGCCCATCTGCTGTCTTGTAGGGGTCATTAGAACTTCAGGTTCTAGACCTCTCACTGGAATTGTGACCATACTGTTCCAGTCTCTGCCAAGCTGCCAAGGATTGTTACAGGTATCTTTTGTTGAAAAGCAGGGACGTGAGCTCAGAAGTCTGCATGCGTCTGGAGCATTATTTGGCACCAGTTTTGCAAATATGTTATCCATCTGCAAGAGAACTATATGGCAAACACTATTCCCTGCCATGTAGTGCTACCCCTACCTAGGTATATCTTCAATAAAGAATGCCATGCAAATCAAGCAAATTTGATAATAGAAGTAAACTGGACTTTTTACAAATTGTATGCTCTGTCAGGATCACAAAAGAAAATGCTGGGATTGTAAATCCCTTTACAGTGTCAAAACAGCAATCGACTCTAAATAGTTGTAAATCCTTTGAGTAATGACTTAAAATAACAGACTGATTATCCTAATATTGAAATATGATCTAACACCAAACAATAACATTGATCACTGTTTCTTGATCTTACCAGCCTGAAAAAAATATATATTTTATATAGAATAAAAAAATCCTATTTGGTGACTTTTGGAGTAATTATTTAAATTGCTGGAGAAATATTTATTTAGCATGTTCCTTTAATCTAGCAAACTAGGATCTAGATTGCTTTTATTCTTAATGATTTTTGTCTCACTGCTTTAAACAAGTTTGCTTTTAATTACGCACCATATGTGTAATTGATTTATATTTGAGCATGAAAATATGATTCAACTTGCGTCTCACTGCCTTTGTTTTATGTTGTATTTAAGCAGTTGGTTTATAAATTGTTATGGGCATCAGAGGACTGACATTTTTTTTTTTTTAAATAAAATGTATAGATTTAAAAAATCCCAAATGTTCTCTTCTAGAAATGTACTTTGCAGCAATCTTTATAACAAGTGTTATAAATATGTAAGCATGGGATTTTTGTGTATATTAAGGCTAGCCGAGAAGAGATACACAGTTAATATTGATATCATGTCATCCATTTAATAATTGTTTTTATTAAATTGACCATAGTGTGTCATTATATCACTTACCTAATCTATGATCATTGTTTTTATCTCAGTAGTTATATCTATAAATTCCAGTGCTCTTCTGAAGTTGTTTATTTCATGTACTAGCCCTGGTCAGTATGACAAGGAGTTATATCTTGAGTTTTGGTATTAATAACTTTAAAATATATATATTTGTTATGGTATTTTTTTGTTTTGTTCTTTAAAGGGCCAGTAAACATAGAAGATAATATTATATAATTCTGCACATAGTGCAGAATTATATACCATTATATTAGTGCTAGATTTATATAACCTAATATTACCGGTGAATTGTTATAAAAAAAAGGTGCTTTCCAGACCCGCTCTCTGTGCTCTACTGAGCTGGTCTGTTTTTTACACTCAGCGCATCTGGCCAGCTGTCTAGTCACAGCCCGGCCTGACCGCGCCATTACACACAGTGCAGCTCGCTCCTGCTCTGTCTGGCGCGGTCGGGCCGGGCTGTGACTAGACAGCTGGCGAGATGCGCTGAGTGTAAAAAACAGACCCGCTCAGTAGAGCACAGAGAGCGAGTCTGGAAAACACTCTTTTTTATAACAATTCACCGGCAATATTAGGTTATATAAATCTAGCACTAATGTAATGTTATATAATTCTGCACTATGTGCAGAATTATATAACATTATTTTCTATGTTTACTGGCCCTTTAAATAGACATTGAGCATATAATAAAAGAGTGTCACTGATAAGTGAGGAACCATTATTCATTTAATTAGTTTGTTATAGCACTGCAATCCCCAGCAGGTCAAAATTAAAGGAATTATATGACTAAAGACAACTAACTTAAAGGATTACTTTCTGTTATAATTTTTAAGCTAAACAACTAACATATTAAAGTTAATAAACATTAATTAAAACCTACTGACCTATATTTTCTCCAAAATGAAGTTTCATAACGTTCTAAAAGTTATATCTTTTATTCGCCGATGATGTCACGTTATCCTGCCCACTATTTTCAGCACTGCATGTTCAAAATACTTAAACCAATAACTTTGTGTTTAAAGCGCCATTTTGAAACCTAGGTATTGTAAACGGATTGGTACAGAGCAAAGGATACCCACGGAGTGGGTTTGGAAAACAATTAAATTTGCAGACAAGATTTCTGATATACGGTAGAGATATGTTAATGAAATGCTATTGATAAAAAGCGTATTTGGGGTAGTTAGTTAGTAACAGGCATAGAAAATATTTACTTACAGTGGCCCTTTAACCACTGTCATTGACCATTACTAAACCACAAGAGGCAAAACTCTTAAGGGCCGATTTATCAAAGTGCAGCAAACATGATCCGCCGTAGTGGATCATGTCCACTGCACATCAATAAATGCTGACAGTATATGCTGTAGGCATTTATCACTGCACAAGCATTTCTAGTGAAATGCTTGTGCAATGCCACCCCTTGCACTTTCGTGGTCGATCAGCCGCTAGCAGGGGGTGTCAATCAACCCAATCGTATGCGATTGGGCGGATTGCTGTCTGCCGCCTCAGAGGTAGCGGACGAGTTAAGGAGCAGCGGTCTTAAGACTGCTGCTTCTTAACTCCTGTTTCCGGCAAGCCTGAAGACACACGCACAAAAAACAGGTGTATACGGCCCCAATCGGGCCATGATAAATCGGCCCCTTAGGGTTATTTGATAACTGGGGTAGAGGAACACTGATCTGAGTACCCGTTTGTATATGCATTTCTATAGCACTGTGACACAGCTGTTAATGACAACAATAGCTTAACAATGTTAAAGGGACAGTCTACACCAGAATTGTTTAAAAAGAAAGATAATCCCTTTTTTACCCATTCCCCAGTTTTGCATAACCAACACAGTTATATTTATATATTTTTTACCTCTGTGATTATCTTGTATCTAAGCCTCTGCAAACTGCCCCTTTATTTCAGTTCTTTTGACCAACTTGCAGTTTAGCCAATCAGTGATGGCTCCCAGGTAACTTCACGTGCATAAGCACAGTGTTATCTATATGTAAAACATGAACTAACACCCTCTAGTGGTGAAAAACCTGTTAAATTCATTCTTAAGAGGTCTAAGAAATTAGCATATGAACCTCCTAGGCTAAGCTTTCAACTAAGAATACCAAGAGATCAAAGAAAAATTGGTGATAAAAGTAAATTGGAAAATTGTTTAAAATTACATGCCCTATCTGAATCATGAAAGTTTTTTTTGGACTAGACTGTCCCTTTAACAAGAATATTCAAAAGAAAAAAACAGTAATGGTGAGATTATCCCTTCCCCTAACACTGATAATTATAGCATACATGATATCTCGTCCCTCATGACTCTGCCCAGCATTACCTAGAATAGAAAAAACAAATGGGCAAATGTGCCCACCAGTGATAACAATAAAGTGAAGCCCTCACCTTCACCTTATAATAATAACTAACTTTTCATGAAAACTATGTGCTACCGACTGCTTTGTATGGATTGTGTGACAAAAGCACCTCTTATATGTACTATTTGTCCATAGACCAGCAATACCACACTGTCTTTAAAAGTCACAAAAGTCTTAATTTAAAGGGATCTTGCACAAATGGTATTAAAACTTGCAAAATAAAAATAAATCCTAGCTATTTTGACCACTAACTTTCACAGAAAACAAAAACTATCTACAGTTGGTCGGCTAATCAGTTACCAGCAAGTTAAACACAAAATAATTATTTGTACAGACCTTACAATTTTCTTTGAGACAATTTTCTTTACTCAAAAAAAAAAAATTCAGCTTCACTGTTTGACTTTTTACTTGTGTGTCTCACCCTATCTAAGCTAGAGGAAAGTTTATTAGCAGCCCCTGCTAATCAACACTCTGAGGTGCGGATAACTTCAAGACTTCATTAAAGGGACATTGTATACTATATTTTTCTTTGCATAAATGTTTTGAGATGATCCCTTTATATAGCCCATCTGGGTGTGTTTTTGTACAAATGTATAGTTTTGCTTATTTTTTAATAACAATGTGCTGATTTTCAGACTCCTAACAAAGCCCCGAAGTGTTAGATGTATTCTGAAGTCTACAGACTCCTGCTGGCTCCTGTTTTTATAATCCGTCTTTACATATACAGGGGGAGGGGGTGTCTGCTGTTCTTGTTTTCCCAGCCCCTTTCACTGGGTGTCCCAGCCTAACCTTATTAACAGTGCTAAACTGGGAGATTCTAAGTAAGTTTTGAAAGGTTTTATACTGGATTTTAGATCAGTATCTGTGCATATTTTTCTTTATAGTAGTGTCTATTATATGCAGTTATATGAAAATTGGTGTATATTGTCCCCTTAAACTCCTGGTATACTGTCCCCTTAAACTTCTGGCCTGGATTCTTAACCTGGTGTGCTACATATAAAATGTGGAGTGGAGCACTGGCTCACTCCACAAATACTATCAGCTATTTGTAACAACTTCTATAAATGAACACACATGAAAACTTTCTACCTAGGATTATAATAGAGGATATCCACTCTGTAGCACTGATGGAGAACTAAAAATGTCACCCATGATGACACCCAGCACTCTGTCACAGTTGTCATTACAACCTTATTGCACCTTTTTTCATTTGGGGATTGGTTTTTGTTCTATTTAAACTGTGTGATTCACATGTTGTTTGTCTGTGGAAGGGGAGAGTATCCCCAAAACATTATGCACATTAAAGCTTCCTCCTTGTCTGCATTTTATATTAATTGGCTGGCACTGTGACTGATGTTGTATTTGTGGTGAGAGTGCACTTTATTGGTTTCTTGGGCAATATATATATATATACTGCAGTGTTTATTTTAGAAAAGAGACAGCAGAAGAAATCGGAATACTTTTTGGTGGAGAAAAGAGAGAGCGCAGTCTATTTTAAAGGTTGCTTCTGTGACATATTTAAATATCATTATATCATTATTATCATCTACTACCCTGAGTATATTATACCTTTATACCTGTTAGTGTTACGTTTCTGTCAGTAGCCATCTACACACTATATTAAAGAAGTTTATCTTTTTTTAAAAATGCAGCAATTTAAAAAATTGAAAACCCAAACAACCTGGTGTAATGTTCTTTTTTTGTCTGCATTAAAAGGACGTTATTATGAAGTTTGGAGGAGGTTGGGGGGCAATTCTTCCCCCTAATTTTGCTCCTTATTATTTAAACATAATTACCCACTTTTTTAAAAAAAAATGATATGCAGCAAAAAGCATCTGTTTTTTTGTTGTTGTACACAATGGGCCCCATGTCCTAAGCACAGTGCGGGCAAGGTTTTTGACTTGGGAACCTGTCCACCCCAGTTTGCATTGAAGGGCAACAGACACTGTCCATTCGCTCCCAGATGTATCATTACACACTGTATTCCCCAATGCAAAACAGGGATATTCATTTTGTTTCCATGAAACAAATATCCGAACAAATTTAAACCCTGAAATAAAAAAATAAAATAAAAAAAATACTTAGAAAATTTGTCAGTATCCATTCTTTTCTTTGAAATGGTTAAAATACTTTCCTTTTGCATGCTGGAGAGCTACCCTAACCTGGTCCTATTTTTTTTTAAAGAACCCTGGTAACACTAATAAGAGGGTTAGCTCGGTGGCTCCCAGTGACTGCACTAAAGGAGCCATCATGCTAAGCCTACTATTAGCGCAGCCGGGCCTCTGTGAAGAAGAGGACTTGGTTAGCGCATCTCTCCAGTGTGCTAATGGTAAATATAAAGATACAGGTGAACTTTTTTACCTGTAGCTTTGGAACACTAATTTACTGAAAATGTATGCAAATATTCAGTTATAGTTTCTTTTAAAATTCAAGGAATACCGAATAGTGCAGCCAACGAATATTAGGGAAAACTAATTTCCCCAAATTCTTTCAAACAAATTCAGCCAAACCAAATTTATCACGGCTGCACGTCTATTACACATTTATCTAAATGTGTGTAATGCCACCCTGATTAGAGGTGGAAGAGAGGGTAAGAAGTGGTAGTCCGGTGGCTGCTGCTTCTTACATTGCAGAAAGCAGGATTGCATGTGCGAGCCTGCACCACAAGGGCTCAAAATCAGCATTCACTGCTTAGTACATTGTGCCCATAATATTAAAGGGATATGGAACTCAATTTTTTTTTCTTTCATGATTCAGATAGAGCATGTGATTTTGAACAATTTTCTCATTTACTTCTATTCTCAAATTTGCTTTGTTCTTTTAGTATGTTTTGTTTAAAAACAACAATAACTTAGGAGCCGGCCTATTTCTGACAGCAGTTTTGCAACATTGTTATTCACACTAGATGGCAGCACTATTACCTACCATGTATTGCTCCAGATGCCTACCTATGTATCTGTTCAATACAGAATATCAGGGAAGTGAAGACAAAGTTAAATTGGAAACTCTTTTAAAATGCTATGCTCTGTCCATTCCAAAAGACATTTTTTGGGTTTCATATTGCTTTAATGATGCCACTGATATTATGTTTGTTTTATTTTGTGCCTCTCTGGAAACTTTTCTGCGGACGTCTATGTCTATGAAAGTATATTTAATATATGTTGATTTTTTTTGGCTGAAAAAAGTAAAATATGTTTAAATTTAAAATTAAATGGATACAGTAACATCAGTTGTGTACTTCCTTCTGTTGCTCAATGCTTTCCCAAAATTCTACTGGTGGAAAATTTCTCTCTGTAATCCACAAAAGGAAATGTTTGTTTATTCATTGTAGGAACAGATTTTCAAAACAATAAGAACCTGTAGTACATTTTCAAATAACCTCTTTTAGTTTAAACTCACTACAATTGCATGTTAAAGCAATGCTATCTCACATTTACGTTATTAATTGTGTAAACCCAATGAGAGTTTGGAATGAATACGTCTGTACTGAGATAACTGAAATAAGGTTTCAGTGTCATTTTTCTTATTTAGTGAACCATTCTAGAATGATAAAAAATAATATAGACAGAAAATTCATATGCAGCATTATCATATGTGCCCCTGGAGTATCTCTTCTCTCTAACAGCCTAATGTAACAAAGCTAAAATAAGATAAATGACTTCAAATTATGGTTAGTATGATTTATACCCTAACTTAATGACTTCATGTCTTGACTTGGAACTCAGACTTCTAAATATTTTATTGGTTCTTGAGTGCTAATTAAGCATTACCTCTTGGAAACTCCCATTTACTTAAATTGGAAAATGTTTGTGGTATTGCCCGGCACAAGTGCTTTGAAATTCATTGCCCTCTGTGACTGGAACCATAACATTTTTTTCTTTTTGTTTTTAAACATTCAAAAATATATGTTCTTTATAAAGTACCTATACCTTTTACATATATTTGTACTAACTTCATGAAATAATAGATGTACATGTTAAAAGTATTACAATATTATAATGTGTATTTTATTGCTGGCTAAAACAGTTGTTAAGTGTAAAATGTTTTCAAAGTTAATGCATCTTAATTTCAACCACAAGTTATTTGACTCGTGAGACAAAGTGCTCAACAAAATTACAAATGGTCACATGTAATTTAGATTTCTTTTCTTTATGAAGTTTTAATTTAATTTGGAACACTTCTGCCTTATGCCATGCAACTGCTAACATGACTGCAGAGCTAATCAACTCCTGTCATTTTCCTTTTTAGATTGACTCCAATGATAAATCTATAGCATTTTCTAAGCTTCCAAAAGCACCCCAATTCCAATTAAAAGCTTCTTTTGGGGAAAGCAGCCATAGAATATTACTGACGAGACCAAAAGGAGACCAAAATCCTCATCTGGGGATGCCATTTCCCTTGTTCAGAGAAGAATTGCCTTGTTTTTCAGGACTGGGCTGACCTTTATTAGGCTGGTATAGTTCAGGAAAGTTTTTATTAATTGAAAAGCACAATTGGTGGCCTATGTATCAAAGGTCTTGCGGACCTGATCCGACAGTGCGGATCAGGTCCACAAGACCTCACTAAATGCGGAGAGCAATATGCTCTCTGTATTCAGCATTGCACCAGCAGCTCACAAGAGCTGCTGGTGCAACGACGCCCCCTGGAGACTCGCAACCAATGGGCCACCAGCAGGGAGGTGTCAATCAACCCGATCATACTCGATCGGGTTGAATTGTGGCGATTGCTGTCTGCCTGCTCAGAGCAGACGGACAGGGTTATGGAGCAGCTGTCTATACAGAGCTTGATAAATTGGCCTCTTAAGCTAAAAGAAGCTATTCCAGGTGGTAACTGAGCCATAGAACAAGCCACGAGCAGTTGCTAATTCCTGACAGACTACTTTTCTTTCTGAATGTAATAGAATAATATATACCTTCTATATTTCCATGGTAATAGTATTTGAAATGGGTTGACCCTGCGCAAATATAGGTACCTCTAGCTCTCCTCGATAAGTTCCCTAGTAACCTCAAATTTAACAATAGTATGAGTTGTGAAGCGAGCGCCAAAAAGGCTGAGGTAGGTAAGTAAACAAATGAAGGAGTTCCTAGGCTCCTGATTAACAATAAAATATACAATTTAATACAAGTCAATCTAATACAATAGAATTCTATACAATAAAATTCATGGATCCATGTATTACAGAAGTAAAATTCAATATTAAAATCACAATAGTGGAATCACAATAAGAAATCACAGTAATAAATTTCACATATAAAAGGCCATAAATAGAAGCATTAACTGAATAAAAAAAAACTTTGTGTATATGGTAGATTTGATGAAAAAATATTATCAAATTTGTGAAGAAAGTTGAAGGTGTTGGAAGAATGGTGTAGTGAACTTCTTATATCTTCAAAAATCCATAGATATCACCAATGAATGTACAAATTCTCCTAAAAAAACCTATTGGAGAAAAACAAAAACAATGCTCTAGAATATATAAACCATTAGATTCAGATAAAGGTAATTAGCTTACTTGTGGTTATGTCGATGCGTTTCAGCCTAAAACTAGGCCTTTATCAAGACTAAATAACCAAGTATGCTAGTGAGATGTATATAGGGTAAACTATCCAATGATTACTAACTGTTTGAGCGCCAAAATTAAGCCCCGCCCCTTCCTGTAAGTTGTATTCTGGGTGTGGGCATGCAGTATGATATTTATATTATAAATAGTCCTGGATCTGTCCTAGATCCTAATTTGTCTATTTCTCTACATTTAAACTCTAGGATAACACTTCACCTAATTTATAAGTGCCATTCACAGTTCAAATAGATTTTACTATTTCTTCCGATTTCTGATGTTAAGTTCTACTTCCGGGAATAACATTTCCATTTTTTTAGTGTTTGACGTAACTTCTGGAATGTCATTTCCGGTTCCGGATGTGTGACGTCATTTCCGGGATAAACACTTCCGGTTTCGGATTGACCGGATGTTCTTTGTGGGAAACGAAACCAAGAATTTAAGATTTTGTGATGACTTTCTATTATATTTGGAAATTTATAAACTACACAAATGAGTTAGTACCTCAATCATGAGAACAGTAGTTTACGGAATGAGTAATAGGTTACATATAATATATCGATGTAAACAGCAATTTTGACTTCATAAAAAAACGGACTAATAAACTAAAAAACTAAATATATAAACTGAAAACATATGTAAGTAGATTAGAAACGTAAATGGGATAAAATAGCAAACTCTTAGGCAATACTTACTGAGCTCACATAATTAAAGGGTATTTACTGTCATATAGTAGAATAAATTTATACAGAATAGGAAAATAAGTTATATCGTGGATAATATGATGTGAAATACAGTCAAATATCCAGTGTGCTCGTTGATCTACATACGAAGGCATATCAGCCCTTATTGTATTTCAATTAGGGGAGAAATAGTGCCAATGGATGGATTACATGGGCATCTATCTTTCATAATTCCTATTAGTAAGGAATGTAAACGGTCTAATATTACAACTCTGAGGTTGGGTGTATTATTACAGTGCATTGATAAGTGTAAAATGAATGTACTAAATATACTTGGTTATGAAAGCAAAAACACTGGGAATATTAAATGAAAGAGAATATAATTACATATTGGTGAAACATCCAATCACCCCGGTATTTTACCAACTTCCAAAAATACACAAATCTCTGGCAAACCCACCTGGAAGACCCATTATATCGGGTATAGGATCTATATCCAGTAATATTTCTGAATACGTGGATAAAAATCTCCAAAAACATGTCACTAGTCTTCCATCCTACCTAAGAGACTCCATGCAGGTTTTGACCACTTTAGATAGTATAGTATGGGAAGACACATATATTATGGCGACATGCGACGTAGTGTCGCTTTATACTAGTATTCCCCACGAAGGAGGTGTTGAAGCGGTTGACTTCTTTCTTAAGAAAGACTCATCTGTCCCTGAAACACAACGCACTTTTATTTTTTAAAGTATCGACTACATTTGAACTCACAATTATTTCAGAAATGATAATAAGTTCTACCAACAATTATGTGGGACGGCAATGGGGACTAGGTTTGTGCCGAGCTATGCTAATCTCTATATGGGTAAGTGGGAGCAAATCTTTTGGAACTCCTGCCCAGCTAGCGTGGAACTGGTCCTATATGTAAGATACATCAACAATATCTTTCTTATCTGGAGAGGTACACTTGAGGATCTGCAACATACCATTGACGTAATGAATATGAACAGGATTAATTTAAGATTCACTTATGAATACAGTAAAAAGACAATCCAATTTTTAGATTTGAAAATAGAGATTGTAGATGGGCTAATAGAAACATTGACCTTCTTCAAGGAGGTCGATTGTAACAATTATATCCATAGTCTAAGTTGTCACCATGCCACCTGGAAAGACAATATTCCAAAGGGACAATTATTAAGGGCAAAGAAGAATTGCTCCAACCCTAAGAAGTGGGAGGAGCAAGCCAGTGTTTTAAAACATAGATTCCTAGAAAGAGGATACAGAGAGGCATTATTGGACGGGAAGATTGAAGAAGTCAGGACCGTTGACCTAAAGACCTCATAAAATACAAAAACACAAAGTTGAAACAGTCCGAAAAATATGCAAGCTCCAAGTATCTCTAAACAAAGAAGACAAAATATGGTAAATAATCCTTAATAAGACAATTAAAGGATTTTACCCCTGTCCAAGCTGTAAGGCATACAAAAATGGTTGGAAAACCAACACCTTTTCCTCACAACACAATAAAGAGAAATATAAGATCAATAATTTGATTAGGTGTTGTGACAAGGGTATCATATACTTAATCCAATGCTCATGTAATTCGCAGTACGTAGGACAGACTACTAGATTACTAAGGGATATAATTAGAGAGCATATACTTTGCATAGAAAAAAAGAACATAGACACTCCGCTATACAGACATTTCACCACAAAACATGGTGGAAACCTTAAAGATTTCAAATATTGTGGGATACAAAAAGTAAGTAAGAATTGGAGAGGAGGAAATTACAAACACAAACTACTTCTAAATGAGTCCAAATTGATTTTTGCATTAGATTGTCTATACCCTAAAGGATTAAACAATAAAGAAGATTTATTACATCTTTTCCATTTGAACAGGCACTAACATCATACACATTATTATTATTATCGGTTATTTGTAGAGCGCCAACAGATTCTGCAGCGCTACATTATAAGACAAACCGGATGCACACTTTGGGAATAATAAGTGGGACAAGTTTTTAATCCACCCAAATAAGGCAGACAACATTAGAGACTATTATTTTAATAAACACACTTCTTATTTTTAATTTTAGTATATTCATTTCACACTTACCAATGCACTGTAATAATACAACCAACCTCAGAGTTGTAATATTAGACCGTTTACATTCCTTACTAATAGAAATTATTAAAGATAGATGCCCATGTAATCCATCCATTGGCACTATTTGTGATCACCCCTAATTGAAATACAATAAGGGCTGATATGCCTCCATGTGTAGATCAACGAGTACACTGGATATTTGACTGTATTTCACATCATATTATCCATATAATATATATAACTTATTTTCCTATTCTGTATAAAGTTATAATACTATATGGCAATAAATGCCCTTTAATCATGTGAGCTCAGTAAGTATTGCCTAAGAGTTTCCTATTTTAGCCCATTTACGTTTCTAACATACATATGCTTTCAGTTTATATATTTTGTTTTTTAGTTTATTAGTCCGTTTTTTTATGAAGTCAAAATTACTGTTTACATCAATCATTTTTGTAGATTATATGTGACCTATTACTCATTCCGTAAACCACTGTTCTCATGATTGAGGTACTAACTCATTTGTGTAGTTTATAAATTCCAAATATAATAGAAAGTCATCACAAAATCTTAAATTCTTGGTTTTGTTTCCCACAAAGAAAATCCAGTCAATCCGAAACCGGAAGTGTTTATCCCGGAAATGACGTCACACATCCGGAAATGACATTCCGGTAGTTACGTCAAACACTAAAAAAATGGAAATGTTATTCCGGAAGTAGAACTTAAAATCAGAAATCAGAAGCAATAGTATAATCTATTTGAACTGTGAATGGCACTTATAAATTAGGTGAAGTGTTATCTTAGAGTTTAAATCCAGAGAAATAAACAGATTAGGATCAAGGACAGATCCAGGACTATTTTTAATATATATATATATATATATATATATATATATATATATATATATATATATATATATATATATATATCTCATACTGCGTGCACACACCCAGAATACAACTTACAGGAAGGGGGCGGGGGTTAATTTTGGTGCTCAAACAGTTAGTAATCATTGGATATTTTACCCTATATACACCTCACTAGCTTACTTGGTTATTTAGTCTTGATAAAGGCCTAGTTTTAGGCCGAAACACGTCGACATAACCACAAGTAAGCTAATTACCTTTACCTAAATCTATTGGTTTATATATTCTGCAGCATTGTTTTTGTTTTTCTCCAATAGGTTTTTTTAGGAGAATTTGTACATTCATTGGTGATATCTATGGATTTTTGAAGATATAAGAAGTTCACTACACCATTCTTTCAACACCTTCAACTTTCTTCACAAATTTGATAACATTTTTTACTTTTTTAGATATCCTTCACATTTTTTATGCTATTTTTATGCCATCATATTTTTTAGAAATTTTGATGATGTTTTCGTTGTGATCAGTCACATTCAAAACTTTTTCTCACTATTTTTTCTCACTATTTTTTCACCACATAATCAGTAATTTTCATTTTTATTTTTATTTTTTACCACTAGTCACTAATTTGGATTTTATTATTGAATATTTCCTTTCTACTATCTGAACACACAGGATATAATGTTTATTATATTGAACTGGGACTGTTTTCGAACTGGGACTCTTTTCGGACAACACAATGAACACCATCCATATCTAAACTTTTTGGGGGGGATTTATCATCAAATCTACCATATACACAAAGTTGATTTTTATTTAGTTAATGCTTGTATTTATGGACTTTTATATGTGAATTGTATTACTGTGATTTCTTATTGTGATTCCACTATTGTGATTTTAATATTGAATTTTACTTCTGTAATACATGGATCCATGAATTTTATTGTATTGAATTCTATTGTATTAGATTGACCTGTATTATTATATTTTATTGTTAATCAGGAGCCTAGTAACTCCTTCATTTGTTTACTTACCTACCTCAGCCTTTTTGGCGCTCGCTTCACAACTCATACTATATTTCCATGGTGCCAAACAATGACCCAAGTTGGAAACAAAATGAGATCTAGAAACTGTGTAAGATATTTATAGACTTTGCTTTCTGTGTATATATTCTGGTCACCTGATCAGCAGGCAACAGTTTACAAAACTAATTGAAAATGTTGTAGCCTTAAGCCTTAAAGATCCACAATGCCCAGTAAAGGACACGGGTGATAACAAAGTTCTGCAGAGCTTAATACTTAAACGGACAGTCTACACCAGAATTTTATTGTTTACAAAGATAGATAATCCTTTTATTACCTATTCCCCAGTTTTGCATAACCAGCACAGTTATGTTAATATACTTTTTTACCTCTGTGATTATATTGTAGCTAAACCTCTGCAAGCTTCCACCTTATTTCAGTTATTTTGATAGACTTGCATTTTAGCCAATCAGTTCTGGCTCCTAGGTAACTCCACGTGTGTGAGCACAATGTTTTCTATATGACACACATGAACTAATGCCCTCTAGTGGTAAAAAACTGACAAAATGCATTCAGATAGGAGGCGGCCTT
This sequence comes from Bombina bombina, assembly GCF_027579735.1. NCBI lineage: Eukaryota > Metazoa > Chordata > Amphibia > Anura > Bombinatoridae > Bombina > Bombina bombina. The sequence continues at coordinate 935,318,888 of NC_069504.1, read as the reverse complement.
CATATTAGCATATGAGCCTACCTAGGATTAACTTTTAACTAAGAATATCAAGAGAACAAAACAAAATTGGTAATAAAAGTAAAAATGGAAAGTTGTTTAAAATTACATACCCTCTCTGAATAATTAAAGAATATTTTGGACTAGACTGTCCCTTTTAACTCACATTTTTTATTTCCGCCTACATTAGGCTAGTGCCAATAGCCGACTTATTAAAGGGGTACAGGGGGAGTGGAAAGTGACATCACTTTTAAAATTGTTAGAAAAAAAATCTGCTCATTTGAAGTTCAGACAAAGTGCTATTGCATTGTCTTGTTATCTTGAATTTGTTGATTATGCAAATCTACTGTGTTGACTGATCCTTTAAGTTAGTTTACAACTTGGTATGTTGTTCAGAGTGATCAGGCTGCAGCTTGGCGTCCTATGTTTCCCTGGGTGCCTCTTTGTAGGACATAGAAGCGCCCCCTATTGATAGTGTGTTTATGTTTCATTCTATTCTTATTTGTAGAAGTGCCTGTTTCATGCAGTTATATGAAAATTGGTATATGTTAAATATATACAGGGAATAAACACTAAAAAACATTTATTAATTATTAATATAGAATTATTATTTAGACACATATATATATATATATATATATATTATAGCCCTTTGCAGTCAAATACTTGGCCATATACCATGTACTTTTTAAACCTTATAAAAAATATATTTTATGAAAAATGTTCTGAATATATATTTTTATTAGATAGTGTTTATATGTAACGGTATATTTTAATATATTTATGTTGTGTTTGGTGCAACTTTTTTTATAGCCCTAACCCTTAAGCGAAATTTTGAGTTGTGCTAACCCGATTTACGTTAATTTTGGTTGCTTTCAACTCATTATATTAGCACATCTTTCTATATCGATTGCTCGCAAACCATTACGAGTGCAACACTAATTATTAGCTCACACTTGCGTGCTAACTCTGCTCGACTTTATTATTTATTACTATTTATCTGTTCCCTTTTTAATGTAATTGCACATGTAACTCTGAAAATTGTTGTTTTTTCTAAATTCCACTGAATTTCTATAAATGAATGGGTGCCTTTATGCTTGAACTGAAGTTTTCCAGTTATCTCAATCACCTGCTGAAAGCAATTAGAGCCAGATTTAAAACAGGCAATAAAAGAGACTGTGCACCTTGCTTGTACAAATTCTATTTTCTTGCATTGTTTATATCTTCCCCAAATTGTTCTCAGCAGATGACAGAGCTAAACAAAAAAACTGGTTCAAACATGGCAACGCCCATTGCTTTATAGATACTAAGGGGCCGAATTATCAAGCTCCGAATGGAACTTGATGCCCCTGTTTCCACGCGAGCCTTCAGGCTTGCCGGAAACAGCAGTTATGAAGCAGCGGTCTAAAGACCACTGCTCAATAACTTGTCTGCTTGCTCTGAGGCTGCGGACATCAATCCGCCCAATCCTATATGACCGGGCTAATTGACACCCCCTGCTAGCGGACAATTGGCCATGAATATGCAGGGGGCAGCATTGCACACACAGTTCACAAGAACTGCTTGTGCAATGATAAATGCCGACAGCGTATTCTGTTGGCATTAATCGATGTGCGAAGGACATGATACGCTACATTGTATCATGTACGCTCGCACTTTCATAAATCGGCCCCTATACCTTTACACTTATATCTTCAATATTTAAAAAACAAAAATAAAATAATAATAATAATAGTGTAAAACATACATCTACTCTATTCTAAGGGGTATATTTATTAAATGGCGGGTGGACATGATTCACTGTTGTGGATCATGTCCACCCAACATCGATAAATGCCTACAGGATATGCAGTCGGCATTTATCATTGCACAAGCATTTCTGGTGAAATGCTTGTGCAATGCAGCCACCTGCACATTTGCGGACAATCGGCCGCTAGCAGGGGGTGTCAATCATCCCGATCTTAGCCAATCGGGATGATTGCCGTCCGCCACCTCAGAGGTGGCAGATGAGTTAAGGAGCAGCGGTCTTATGCTTATGTAACAAGCATGATATACTAATGAGGTCTTCTAAATTTAACAAAGTCCTAGCTCAATAATATTGGAAATAGTTTTGAGTTCATTAAGCAAAATAGAGCATTGTGTATGCTGCTTCTCCATATAGCAAACTAAATATATGTCATTGCCTTATTTATATAAAACATTGTGCACTAGAATAAAGGAGTAAGGAAGCATAATCATCAAGGGTACCTACACACTAATCCATGATTCTAAGTTATTTTATGAAATGTCACAATTAATCCTGGCGATTGGGCAGTGGGCATGTGAGGTGATTTATCTCTGGCACCTCAAATAGGTTAAGAAACAGTGGTTGTATGAGTTTTCTGCTTTGTACATAGAGCCCTATGAGGATCTTTGTGGATAACGATTGTGATTGACTCCTAAGCACAGTGTTGTTCTTTACATCCTCTTAGAGGGTTTTGATAAATAAGTCTGTAGCTACTTTATTTTAATTTTATTTTTTTATCTTAGATTTTGTTTTTGTTTCTAAATGTATTTATGACTTTTAATAGTCTTCCTATGTTTTACACCCAACACAGAATTAAGTTATACATTAGCCAACTGTGTAACCTTACAGAATATTAAGTGAGTCATTCTTCAAGAAAAAAGAAAAAAAAATGTCACGTCTTAGAGAATATGAAATGGGTCATCGGTATAGAAACATATAGACCTAATAGGTTGTGGGGTCTATACATACACGCAAATAAAATCAAAATATATATTGCATACCTTTCATACTTTGTGTTAAATCTTCAAAAGGATATTGTCAGTATTTTTTGTTTTAACAGAAATCTATTAGATAGATAGTTGGATTTTTAAGCGCATTCATTAAAATGATTAATGTTGGTCACCTAAATTTAATCTAAAATAATGTTGAAATTCATGAATGAAAATCATGCCTTATATTAAATGTATTTCAAGAATATTCAGAAATTACTAGTTAAATTTTAATTTCCATAGACTTACACTGAATAGTGAATATCTACATTTAATATTGAGGGCTCCATATACTAACATTCGTGCAACCAATCCCGCGAAGGGGCTGTCAATCACCAAGAGCGAGCTCTCTGTGATTTTCCCTCACCACCTCAGAGGTGGCGTAGGGTGTAAGAAGCAGCTTCTTACATTGCGGGAGCAGGCTCGTGTATGTGAACCTGCTCCGCAAGGGCTTTGGAGCAGCTTTCTCTGCTTCATACATGAAGCCCTGAATGTAGTGTTCAAATTTTCCAACATTAACATTCAAATGGTGATTTTTTTTGTTTTGTTTAGAATTCAGCATAAGTTTATGTAAATATTTAATGTGACATTTGAATGCTAATCTCAAGATTCAAAAAACTAAATATTAAAAATGGGAATGTTAATGACTACTTTCAAGTTAAATCTAAGTTTACAGGAATATCAAATATAATATTTGAAGATTGATATTCTTATGTTAATAGTCATTCCACAAAAACATTGAGAAGGTTGAACAAATGTCAAAGGGAATATTTATAATTCTTGGCTAATTATCAATTTAGGACTTGTGGATCAAACAGGTAATATTCATATTCATTTCCAGTGCACATGCTTTCAGGTGAGATATTAGGATCTGAACTAGAGCACCTTTTAAAAAAATAGCTGATTAATGATAATAGTTATTAATCTTCTCTCATAAGGGAACTCTTGAAAATGTGACCTGTTACAGGATCCTGCAGAATACAATTTAAAAACTGTATCTTTGAGAAATGTTTTGCAAATGTCTATTGATACAGTATTTATAGCTGATTATTTAACTGGATTTTAGCAGGATTACATCACCAGCTACGAGTTGTTTACTATTAAAACTCACCAGCAACACAACCGTTATTAAAGTATATATATATATATATATATATATATATATATATATATATATATATATATATATATATATATCAAAATAACAAGAGTATTGCATTGAGCAATGATACTTTTTTATTGGACTAACTATACATTTATAAGATGACAAGCTTTCGGAAGAGTTCCTTCCTTTATCAAGTCTGAAGCAATACTCATACTGTATTGCTTCAGACTTGATAAAGGAAGGAACTCTTCCGAAAGCTTGTCATCTTATAAATGTACAGTTAGTCCAATAAAAAAGTATCATTGCTCAATGCAATACTCTTGTTATTTTGATATCTAAATCTCTGGACTAACACGGCTACTCCAATCAACGTATATATATATATATATATATATATATAGTGACTATAGAGACTGATTGAACGTTTGCTAGCAAAGAAGCAGTCTTTCAATAGAAGCAACATTTCTACATTGAGTATTTCTTTTGAGTCTCCACCTGTGGTACTGATCCAGAACCTATGAAATTATGAATGATTAAATGGCCAATTTCATCTACTCATCTACTCAGATAACAGATGAATCACCTTGAAGTGACTTATGCCCATGCCGAAGTAATTACATTTTGATTGATGTTTTTCTTTGTAAAATCTATAAGTTTTGGATACCTTGTTTAATATTATTATTATTATCATTATTATGATTTATTTGTATAGTGCCGCCAAATTTCATAGCGCTGAATAAGAAAAATATTACCTCAAACGTCATCAATGACCTTTAGGAGAGCATGTAATATGAAAGACTCCCTAAAATAGCCATTTTTATCATTTAGCTAAAAGAAAACCATTATTCAGAGGTTCATTAGCATGTGGCTCATGCTCAGTCTGCCAATATATGGTAAAGAAAACTGAAAATATCGACCATTTTGGCAAAAAACATCCATATAAAGGATACATGAACTGTAAGACTAAGAGTATGATTTACTGTTTAAACTGTAACTGTAATATATATTATATAAGTATGTCCACACGCACTTTGGCTGTCAGAATCTATATTATATAAGTAATGCAAAAAATTATTTGGAGAAAGAAAAGCAAATCACATTAGTAGCCAGACACTTTCTAACACATAATAAGTGTACCACTAAGGGCTAGATTACAAGTGGAGCACTAAATTATTGCCTGTTTGCGGGTGTGCGATAGTCAATCAGCCATTACAAGTAGCTGCTTATTGCTACTGCGAGCTCTTGATAGCAATTAGCACTTATAAAATGATCCAGAGATCAGATCTCTGGTTATTTTTTATAAATGTTCCCCAAATGGCCACAAAATACAGTCTAGCGTATTTTATAAAAAAATAAAGATAGCAGCATCTTTATTTATTAATAAAATTACTGCACTATGCAGTGATCCTGGGCTTAAGTTGGTGGGAGTGGGGAAAAAACTGCACTGAAAAGTGCCTTTATATTGCGGTCTATAGAAACTGTGTGTTCCCTGTAAATACAGTATATATATATATATATATATATATATATATATATATATATATATATATATATATATATATATATATATATATATATATATATATATATATGATAATATGTGTATATGCACATATTAACACATAAATATATATGTATACAGGGAGTGCAGAATTATTAGGCAAATGAGTATTTTGACCACATCATCCTCTTTATGCATGTTGTCTTACTCCAAGCTGTATAGGCTTGAAAGCCTACTACCAATTAAGCATATTAGGTGATGTGCATCTCTGTAATGAGAAGGGGTGTGGTCTAATGACATCAACACCCTATATCAGGTGTGCATAATTATTAGGCAACTTCCTTTCCTTTGGCAAAATGGGTCAAAAGAAGGACTTGACAGGCTCAGAAAAGTCAAAAATAGTGAGATATCTTGCAGAGGGATGCAGCACTCTTAAAATTGCAAAGCTTCTGAAGCGTGATCATCGAACAATCAAGCGTTTCATTCAAAATAGTCAACAGGGTCGCAAGAAGCGTGTGGAAAAACCAAGGCGCAAAATAACTGCCCATGAACTGAGAAAAGTCAAGCGTGCAGCTGCCAAGATGCCACTTGCCACCAGTTTGGCCATATTTCAGAGCTGCAACATCACTGGAGTGCCCAAAAGCACAAGGTGTGCAATACTCAGAGACATGGCCAAGGTAAGAAAGGCTGAAAGACGACCACCACTGAACAAGACACACAAGCTGAAACGTCAAGACTGGGCCAAGAAATATCTCAAGACTGATTTTTCTAAGGTTTTATGGACTGATGAAATGAGAGTGAGTCTTGATGGGCCAGATGGATGGGCCCGTGGCTGGATTGGTAAAGGGCAGAGAGCTCCAGTCCGACTCAGACGCCAGCAAGGTGGAGGTGGAGTACTGGTTTGGGCTGGTATCATCAAAGATGAGCTTGTGGGGCCTTTTCGGGTTGAGGATGGAGTCAAGCTCAACTCCCAGTCCTACTGCCAGTTTCTGGAAGACACCTTCTTCAAGCAGTGGTACAGGAAGAAGTCTGCATCCTTCAAGAAAAACATGATTTTCATGCAGGACAATGCTCCATCACACGCGTCCAAGTACTCCACAGCGTGGCTGGCAAGAAAGGGTATAAAAGAAGAAAATCTAATGACATGGCCTCCTTGTTCACCTGATCTGAACCCCATTGAGAACCTGTGGTCCATCATCAAATGTGAGATTTACAAGGAGGGAAAACAGTACACCTCTCTGAACAGTGTCTGGGAGGCTGTGGTTGCTGCTGCACGCAATGCTGATGGTGAACAGATCAAAACACTGACAGAATCCATGGATGGCAGGCTTTTGAGTGTCCTTGCAAAGAAAGGTGGCTATATTGGTCACTGATTTGTTTTTGTTTTGTTTTTGAATGTCAGAAATGTATATTTGTGAATGTTGAGATGTTATATTGGTTTCACTGGTAAAAATAAATAATTGAAATGGGTATATATTTGTTTTTTGTTAAGTTGCCTAATAATTATGCACAGTAATAGTCACCTGCACACACAGATATCCCCCTAAAATAGCTATAACTAAAAACAAACTAAAAACTACTTCCAAAACTATTCAGCTTTGATATTAATGAGTTTTTTGGGTTCATTGAGAACATGGTTGTTGTACAATAATAAAATTTATCCTCAAAAATACAACTTGCCTAATAATTCTGCACTCCCTGTATAAGCATATACATATATATTTAAAATTGCTGCCATAACTGCGCTACTTACCCCTTTTGCTGCGCTGAAGTTCAGATGCCCTCTTTGTAGGCATCAGAACGAGGCTTCCATAGCAGCCTATGGAAACGCACTCTTGTGAGTGCAATGATTCACAACAATGCAAATGTGAGGTCTCGTTTGCATTGCTGTGAACTTGTAATACCAGCGCACCTTAGCTGGTATTACACAGTGAAGTGCAAATATTGCTTTCATGAAAGCGATATTTATCGTCACACTTGTGATCTGGCCCTAAAGCTTTAAAATGCTGTTGTTTGGATTTCATCAAAAGTCATATAAATACAATCTTTGTTACTGCAGAAAAAAATTGGATTTTTTTTTTTTTTTTTTTATGAATAGTGTTTTCCCCTCACGGAAGAAATGAAAATAATAACTATTGGGTAATATATAAATGGGGGTGTATGAGAGAATGGGAAATATTGCTGATAATCTAGATTCTGGTGCCACCCTTAACCAGTAATGAAATTAAATTTATACAGGGAGATATAGTATCAGACCATATATTAATGGTCTGATAAAGTAAGGGAAATGAAGGCACACAGAGAATTTATTTCATACCAAAAATAAATTTATTAATTATAATCCCTTATCACATTTCGTGAAAAACTCTGCATTTGACTCAAACCAACACAAAATAAGGTAAACACCATATATATACAACACCTTAAATCTAAAGTAACAATGCCTGCAGGATATCTATAAAGCATACGTATGCTGCTAAGTCAGATAATATCTAAAACACACATTAATCAGGTTGCTAGAATGTATATAGACCTAAAATAGAACAATTGTGCACATATCCTAATATTAGTTATAACATGTCTAAAGTAGTGTGTCAAAACATAACATAATGGAAAAAGTAAAATAAACCGCTGAGAAAAGTCTCTCTCAGAAGCTAGGAGGAAACACAGTTAGATCCTGCACTCGGTCCAGGAAAATGCAAAATGAAAATACAGTCCTTTATGCAAAAGGTAAAGTAAACGTATTAGTTCTTACTGTGATCTGTTCCCAAAAGTAAGATTTTAAATCACTTGCCAGGATAGAGCATGCAGCGGTGAAACAAACTAGCTCTGTGTCCCAGGAGATTTTTCAAAGAAGCAGACCGCTCTCTCTGTGGCGTCTGATGTCACTGGGGGGGGAGGTGGTATAGCTTTGCAAGCTCTTCCAATCGGACTTGTAGGTAAAGTGCACTTTCCGTGTGTAGTAGTGATCAGCTGTACCGGCATCCGCCGCACCGAGAAAGAACCAGGCTTTCCCTAGGCTGATAGATCAAAAGCATCGGAGCGTACGTCAGGATATACGCAAACTTGCTCAGGTGGATACGATATGTATGTTCCTCTCGCTCTTAGCTTACGTGCATTTACTTAGACTCCACAGGTGCCTGTTTTCCAAGTCCTGTATTCGCTTCACAGGGCAACAGATGAAACACCAAACAGTCCTTATAGTAGCACAGACCATATGTTTTTTTGCAGCATGTTTCTTTAAAGTCAGCACATAAAACAGGTATGCAGATAAAGTGCAGGCAGTAAAAAGGTATAAAGGGCTATGCGTGTCCCATAGACCTTAGAACCTTAAACAGTTCTTATACACAGGAGTTAGTCGACCTGCTCCTGAATAAAACACTTCAGTGTTAAAAACACAAACCAACGATCGTTTCACCCCCACATCCAGTGTGTTTCACAGGGGTTCATCAGGGCTTGAATGAATCCTTACCGGATTTCCTCTTAAGATAAAGCTCACCTGACATTCCTCAGGTGTGCTTCCCCCACCTGGGGTAATTAATTAAATAAAGGTGTGTTCACATAAGAAAACATATTCCAGTTTAGAGATGCATATAATCAAAATACAAAAACCTTATGTGTAAAGTTGTGAAGATTCTAGTTATACACTAAAAACCTAGGGAAAGTAAAAGCCTAATTCCTCAGCTTTCTAACACTTATTGCCACAACAAAAAATGATGACACCTTACAAATATAGCACATGTCTTGTCTGAAAGGGGGAGAGTCCACTGACTATAGAAAACTAGCATACTCCAATTTATCATTAAGTCCTACTGGGTATCTAGTATTAAGTTTATAGATCCATTTTGTTTCTTTCTGCAATAGAACTTTGTCATTATTGCCACCTCTACCATTAGTTATCCCTTTGTCTATGATAGTAAATTTCAAAGATTCTACACTTCCATTATGGAACATGCCAAAGTGTCTTGCCACATTTGTGTCATTTTCATGAAGGATATCGTCCCGATGTTCCTGTACCCGGTCCTTTACTAACCTTTTGGTTTTTCCAACGTAAAAGACCGGGCACGAGCAGCGAAGAAGATAGATTACCCCTTCAGATTTGCAGTTGAAGAAGAATTTAATGTCAAAAACCTTATCACATGAAGTGAAGAACTGTTTGGTGCTATCCATGTGGGCACAGTACACACAGTGCCCACATGGATAGCTACCTTTTATTCCCTTGTCCCTTCTTAGCCAGTCTGCATTAGAGGGGCCTCTCACAAATTGACTCTGAACTAAGTGATCTCTCAAACTTAGTGCTTTTCTAGCTGTTAGTAGTGGTTTTTCACCAATCGAATCTCTAACCTTGTCATCCAAGGTAAGTATATGCCAGTTATTAGCTAGTGCTGATCTAATATTGGACCATTGGTTATTAAACTTAGTGATAAATCTAATTTGCGTCTCTTTGGGCTTTGATTTATTGTTATACAGTAGGTGGTCTCTAGGAGTCTTTCGTGCCTTCCACAAAGCTTTTTTGAGACATTTATTAGAATATCCTCTTTTGAGAAACCTTTCTTTCATTAGGGCAGCATGTGTATCAAATTTTGTCAGTGATGAACAGTTTCTCCTAAGCCGGAGGAACTGTCCATACGGAATACCCTTAATCAGATGGATAGGATGACCACTGTCAGCATGTAAGATGCTGTTAGTGGCATTCTTTTTCCTGAAATTTTCTGTCACGATCTTCAAGCCTTCCTTCTTGATAGTAATATCAAGAAAGTTTAGTTCGGTCTTGTTTGTCTCTGATGTGAGGATGATGTTCCTGTCATTATGGTTAAGTTCATGAACAAAATCATGAAATTCTTCTACACTCCCATCCCATAGGACAAGAACATCATCCACATATCTAACCCACATTAACACCTTATTGTTAAAGGTGTCACTGTGTCGTTCAAATATATCTGACTCCCAAGCCCCCAAATGGAGGCAGGCGTAGGTGGGAGCACACACTGCCCCCATAGCTGTTCCCCGTATTTGTTTATAGAGCTGTCCGTCAAACGTAAATACATTATTCTGGAGGACAAATCTAAGTAAAGAAATAACAAACTCAGAATGTTCTGAGAACAGGGGACCTTTTGTTTCCAAAAATTTCCTTATTGCCTTGAGTCCAATATCATGAGGAATAGAGGAGTATAGCCCCTCTATATCTAGAGAAGCTAGCAGTGTATTATCATTTACTACCACTCCATCAAGTTTCCTCAAAAGATCCGCTGTGTCCTTAACATATGATGTTAAAGATAAAAGGAATGGACGTAGATATTTATCTACATATTCCCCAGCTTTCTCAGTGACACTGCCAATCCCTGACACGATCGGCCTTCCAGGGGGACACTTCAAGTTCTTGTGTAAATTTGTGTTAATGTGGGTTAGATATGTGGATGATGTTCTTGTCCTATGGGATGGGAGTGTAGAAGAATTTCATGATTTTGTTCATGAACTTAACCATAATGACAGGAACATCATCCTCACATCAGAGACAAACAAGACCGAACTAAACTTTCTTGATATTACTATCAAGAAGGAAGGCTTGAAGATCGTGACAGAAAATTTCAGGAAAAAGAATGCCACTAACAGCATCTTACATGCTGACAGTGGTCATCCTATCCATCTGATTAAGGGTATTCCGTATGGACAGTTCCTCCGGCTTAGGAGAAACTGTTCATCACTGACAAAATTTGATACACATGCTGCCCTAATGAAAGAAAGGTTTCTCAAAAGAGGATATTCTAATAAATGTCTCAAAAAAGCTTTGTGGAAGGCACGAAAGACTCCTAGAGACCACCTACTGTATAACAATAAATCAAAGCCCAAAGAGACGCAAATTAGATTTATCACTAAGTTTAATAACCAATGGTCCAATATTAGATCAGCACTAGCTAATAACTGGCATATACTTACCTTGGATGACAAGGTTAGAGATTCGATTGGTGAAAAACCACTACTAACAGCTAGAAAAGCACTAAGTTTGAGAGATCACTTAGTTCAGAGTCAATTTGTGAGAGGCCCCTCTAATGCAGACTGGCTAAGAAGGGACAAGGGAATAAAAGGTAGCTATCCATGTGGGCACTGTGTGTACTGTGCCCACATGGATAGCACCAAACAGTTCTTCACTTCATGTGATAAGGTTTTTGACATTAAATTCTTCTTCAACTGCAAATCTGAAGGGGTAATCTATCTTCTTCGCTGCTCGTGCCCGGTCTTTTACGTTGGAAAAACCAAAAGGTTAGTAAAGGACCGGGTACAGGAACATCGGGACGATATCCTTCATGAAAATTACACAAATGTGGCAAGACACTTTGGCATGTTCCATAATGGAAGTGTAGAATCTTTGAAATTTACTATCATAGACAAAGGGATAACTAATGGTAGAGGTGGCAATAATGACAAAGTTCTATTGCAGAAAGAAACAAAATGGATCTATAAACTTAATACTAGATACCCAGTAGGACTTAATGATAAATTGGAGTATGCTAGTTTTCTATAGTCAGTGGACTCTCCCCCTTTCAGACAAGACATGTGCTATATTTGTAAGGTGTCATCATTTTTTGTTGTGGCAATAAGTGTTAGAAAGCTGAGGAATTAGGCTTTTACTTTCCCTAGGTTTTTAGTGTATAACTAGAATCTTCACAACTTTACACATAAGGTTTTTGTATTTTGATTATATGCATCTCTAAACTGGAATATGTTTTCTTATGTGAACACACCTTTATTTAATTAATTACCCCAGGTGGGGGAAGCACACCTGAGGAATGTCAGGTGAGCTTTATCTTAAGAGGAAATCCGGTAAGGATTCATTCAAGCCCTGATGAACCCCTGTGAAACACACTGGATGTGGGGGTGAAACGATCGTTGGTTTGTGTTTTTAACACTGAAGTGTTTTATTCAGGAGCAGGTCGACTAACTCCTGTGTATAAGAACTGTTTAAGGTTCTAAGGTCTATGGGACACGCATAGCCCTTTATACCTTTTTACTGCCTGCACTTTATCTGCATACATGTTTTATGTGCTGACTTTAAAGAAACATGCTGCAAAAAAACATATGGTCTGTGCTACTATAAGGACTGTTTGGTGTTTCATCTGTTGCCCTGTGAAGCGAATACAGGACTTGGAAAACAGGCACCTGTGGAGTCTAAGTAAATGCACGTAAGCTAAGAGCAAGAGGAACATACATATCGTATCCACCTGAGCAAGTTTGCGTATATCCTGACGTACGCTCCGATGCTTTTGATCTATCAGCCTAGGGAAAGCCTGGTTCTTTCTCGGTGCGGCGGATGCCGGTACAGCTGATCACTACTACACACGGAAAGTGCACTTTACCTACAAGTCCGATTGGAAGAGCTTGCAAAGCTATACCACCTCCCCCCCCAGTGACATCAGACGCCACAGAGAGAGCGGTCTGCTTCTTTGAAAAATCTCCTGGGACACAGAGCTAGTTTGTTTCACCGCTGCATGCTCTATCCTGGCAAGTGATTTAAAATCTTACTTTTGGGAACAGATCACAGTAAGAACTAATACGTTTACTTTACCTTTTGCATAAAGGACTGTATTTTCACTTTGCATTTTCCTGGACCGAGTGCAGGATCTAACTGTGTTTCCTCCTAGCTTCTGAGAGAGACTTTTCTCAGCGGTTTATTTTACTTTTTCCATTATGTTATGTTTTGACACACTACTTTAGACATGTTATAACTAATATTAGGATATGTGCACAATTGTTCTATTTTAGGTCTATATACATTCTAGCAACCTGATTAATGTGTGTTTTAGATATTATCTGACTTAGCAGCATACGTATGCTTTATAGATATCCTGCAGGCATTGTTACTTTAGATTTAAGGTGTTGTATATATATGGTGTTTACCTTATTTTGTGTTGGTTTGAGTCAAATGCAGAGTTTTTCACGAAATGTGATAAGGGATTATAATTAATAAATTTATTTTTGGTATGAAATAAATTCTCTGTGTGCCTTCATTTCCCTTACTTTATCAGACCATTAATATATGGTCTGATACTATATCTCCCTGTATAAATTTAATTTCAATAACTATTGGGTGTTTATTTGAGAAATACCTATACCTTAATTTCCATCTTGCGTACAAATGTATACCCCCCTTTTTTCCATGAAAGGGTTATTACTTGTCATTTGTAAGTATTGGGTTGAATTGCAATATTATGTTGTTAAATAAATGATAATATAAAAATGTTGTATGTTTAATGATGGTAGTGCTATTTCCTAATAACATATGTGTGTTTACATATATGTTTATCTCACATAAAATGTGGCACCTAAATCCACGGAGTAATTATAGATAAAACATATTTCTGCAATAGCCAAGTAGGCGTTACTTTGATTGGCAAGGCGCTCATCACATGACCACACTGCAAATAATACAAGTTCCCAATCAGGTAGTATCAGGTGTATAATTCTTTATACTCAACTTCCTTCATAGGGAATGATTGGAGAAGTAGGCAATGATGTGATTGGATGAGTCTGGTCATGTGACTTCATCTGAATATGGGCAAAACGAAACTCATGAAAACTTACTGTTTCCAAGTTCCATTTCAGTTTGTCAGGTGTCTGCCCAATAAGATGAGAGGCTGCAAATTCCATTGTAACCCGATTGGCGGCCATTCTATTTAAATTTCTGAGTTTGAGCAATGTTTTTTAATTTTTAAATGTTTTTAATATTTAGGCTTAAAAGAGGCCTTAGGTGCACAACATTATCTGTAAATTGTATTACTTAAGTAATGAAACAACTTTGTAATTTACTTTCATTATTTATTTTTGCCACATTTTCATGTAATTTTAGCTCTGAAAATGAAGGATTTTCTCTCTCCCAGAACATAAAATTTACACTGCTGACTTCTCATGGCTAACCCTGCCACACATGATCTGATTGACTTTAGCTGATAACTGCACAACAATGTACATTATGACTGTTACTAACCTGGTTGTCTGCAGACTAAAGGCCAAATTAAAGGCATATGATGCCCCAAAAAGTTATTTCATGATTCAGATAAAGATAACAATTTTAAACAACATTCCAATCTACTTATATTATCTAATTTGCTTCATTCTTTAGATATAATTTGTTGAAGAAATAGTAATGAACATGGATGAACGAGGCATCTAAGTGCAGCCATCAATAAGCAGCTACTTAGCCTATTTATATATGCTTTTCAACAAAAGATAGCAACAGAATGAAGCAAATTATATAATAGAAGAAAATTAGAAAGTTGTTTAAAATTGCATGCTGTTTCTAAATATTGAAAGAAAAACATTGGGTCTCATGTCCCTTTAAAGCAAATAATGCATGGTGGGGCAGTTTGCAATAAATAGTATGTTAATTTGTTTTAAAACATAGTTAGACTTGTCTGGTATGTTGTTCTATAGCAACACAAGAGAAAGGTTTGCTGTAGCTTTAACATAACACTTCATCTGTAAAGTATAGATTGTTTGAGATCTAAAAAGTTCAGAACATTTGAGACAGAAAAGGTTTCCTCTAAAAGTACTCATTCAACAAAAAAAACAAAAAAACTATGATGACTTGTACTTTAGTTATAAAGAACTATTATGTTGTTCCAGTCATGGTGAGTCAACCAGTATTGTCTAATAAAAGAACTTGCAGGCTATTCTTCTACAGATATAATTATTTATTTATTTTAGTTTTATTTTTTTTTTAAATCTTTTTTTAGAAGTAGACTTTTTGGGGCATATTTATGATTGAGTGAGCGGGCATGATCTAATATTGCGGATCATGTCCACTGCACATTGATAAATGCCAACAGTATACGCTCTCGACATTTATCATTGCACCAGCAGTTCTTGTGAACTTCTGGTGCAATACCGCCCCCTGCAGATTGGCCGCTAGCATGTGGTTTCAATCAACCCGATCGTATTTGATCGGGTTGATTTCTGTTGATTTCTATCCACGGGGCATCAAGTTCCGTACAGAGATTGATGAATATGCCCCCTTGTCATGTCTCAGTAAAAATGAACCACTGCTGCCAAATATGTATATGAAATAAAAATATTTGTAATTGTAAATGATTATGCTTACCCAAAAAAGGTAACTTGATATATGTGCGCATATTTTAAAGTCAAGTATGTTGAACAATGGCAGTAAAATATGTTTTTCTAACCTAATTCATTTTGCATTTTATGTATGTATTAAAATATTGACTATAATTTTAAGAAAATGCCAAAATGAAACAATAAAATATGCTTTTATCAACACATTCAAAATGTAATTTTCACATTTTGGTGTCAAGCTATGCCAATGTCAGAGAAATATAGATTATATTTTTTTCCATTTTGACACAAAAAATGTGGTTTTAGGATGCCATTAAAAAAAAGGACATATGAAAGGTTGTAGAAACATCCATCCATTATGGCAAAATAAAAGCCCAATTAGGCTAAACATGTAAGCACATATCAAGCTTTTGGAGTGCTAAAGAAAAAAAAAACTTTCTTCTTACTGCAGTGGATGAATGGATTGTTATAGTACTTAAGATATTTTCATATGCCCATTATTCATAATCAGAAGCATTTTTCATTACTAACAATGTCTTACACTTATATTGATTTTTATACATAAGTTATACATCTATCACTAAGTTATAACCATAATACAATAGTCCAAAATTGCCTTCACAATAAGCATAAGTACTGAGTGAGACTATTTCAGAAATAAAGAATATTAAAAATAATTATTTCAAGGCTGAGATCGAATCATGGGGGACTGCCTACGATACTAGGCACGCCCCCCAGTCAGATTACCCTTTCGCTTAAAGCAGGAGGCTGCAAGACGCCAATGAACCTAGGATATTTCATGCCGTCTTAAAGGTGTTAAAGCCCAGTGCTGTTAGGATGGCATAGAATGTCCTAAGGGAATTAAGGAGTTAATATGCAGATAACTTAAACGTATGAAATGTGTTCTTTTGTTGCTGCCAAGGATAAACAGGTATAAACATAGAAAGACTCAAATCTGCTATAATAGATGTTTTATTAATATTATACTAAAATCTCCAAATCATTCAAAAATTGCCAGAAACAAAAATTTTGTTCTGAGATAGTTTGGCAACTTTACTCCGGTCCAATAAAAAGACAATTTTGAAGCAGCTTTTTGCATTTTTTTTTTAGTTTTCTAATTCAACAACCCAGATCTCTTGAAATCTCTTTTTTTTTTTTTTTTGCAAAGTGTGTATATTCACAAAATATGATAATTTCCTGGTTTATTAAAAGTTAACAATTTGCTAAAATCCGACTTTTTAACCTATGGAACCTAAATACATCTTCTTCAAAATGTGCATGTATGATTGCAATTAAGTGTTAAAATATTGTTTATTATATAGCAAAACTGCAGTTAGCAGATTCACTAGTTAATGTTGAAAATGATCTTATGCTTGCAAAATATCTCTTGCAGAAATCTAAAATGTTGTTATACAAATGTATGTTATTTTTATTATTTTAATTTTAATTAAGCAGTCCTAGAACTAAAGCAGACTTTTGAGTAGTATATACTTTCAAATACGCCACATGGCTTATTAAATAGATTAGAAACATTATGCGCTCTGGTTGCTATACATACATCTTAGAACTTCTGTAACCTTGCCCATATACAATAGTGATCCTATCAATGAGCAGAACCATTACACAAAACATCTGTGAGGGTAGACAGACATACACCCCACCTGCTTTACAGAAAATACCCCAAGCCATATGAAAATACTTGGCAGATAAAATTAATATTCCAAAGGCCGTCTAATTTTTAACACTGCCCATAAAGCAGTAGTCGTATCTATGAGCAGAACCCCTATACATAAAATCTGTGAGGGTAGACAAGCATATATATGCCCCCTGCTTTACAGAAAATACCCCAAACCATATGATAACACTTGGCAGATAAAATAATAACCCACTAGCAGTCTAATTATGTAACACTGCCCATAAAGCAGTAGTATTATCTATAAGCAAAACCATTTCACAGAAAATCAGGGAGAGTAGACAGGCACAGAAAATATCCCAAGTCATATGATACTTGACAGATAGAATGATTTGCCACTGGCAAGCTAATGCTGTAAGATTGCCCATAAAGTAGTGATCCTAACCATGCCCAGAACAATTTCACAGAAAATAAAAAAAGCTAGACAGGCAAACACCTCATTTGTATCCAGCAATATAAAAAACAAGGCCTGCCAGCATTTTATCAATATGTAAACATGCACAAATAGTCACTGAATAGGAGAGGACTCCTATGTTTATCTACTTTAAGTTAAGAAATATTCTTTTTAGACATGAGATCTTCACAATTCAACAAACTATTGTTAAGTCAAGCAATGGATATTCAATGCATGTTTCTAAGTGACATATTAAAACATAAATACTATGAGACCTATGTATCAAAGGTCTTGCGAACCTGATCCGACAGTGCGGATCAGGTCCGCAAGACCTTGCTGAATGTGGGGAGCAATACGCTCTCCGTATTCAGCATTGCACCAGCAGCTCACAAGAGCTGCTGGTGCAACGCCGCCCCCTGCAGACTCGTGGCCAATCGGCCGCCAGCAGGGAGGTGTCAATCAACCTGATCGTACTCGATCAGGTTGAATTGTGGCGATTCCTGTCTGCCTGCTCAGAGCAGACGGACAGGGTTATGGAGCAGCGGTCTTTAGACCGCTGCTTCATAACTGCTGTTTCTGGCGACTCTGATGTCTCGTCAGAAACACGGGCCCACAAGCTCCATACGGCGCTTGATAAATGGTCCTCTATAGCGGTATCAAAACGCCTGATTAAAATTTGCTATTCATTGAAACAACCATTTTGTACAGAAATTAAGTATTGTAATTTTTAGATTTTTAGACTGCAGTTGGAACTGTAAAAATTGTTGTTTATTGGATTATCAATGTTTCTATATATGTGACACCACTTTCATTCTTTTTCTTATTGATTGTCTTATTGATTTTCTAGTTTCTACAATGTAATGTATTCTACCGACACATATTGTGCACATTACAAGGCATAATTGGGTGAAATAATCATACGTTTTGCAGCCCCTATCACAGATAGGTATATGTATATATTTGCGCATACTGCAGAGGGTTGTGAACAGAATTCAATTGTAATGTGTTAGTTTTTCTAGATTGCGGCAGAGACCTTTTAAAAATAATGTTAAACTGACATTAAACACAACTAATAAGTAGCATACAAGAGACATTTTCAATATGTTGCACTAGTTTGCACTTTAAAAGCTGCTGTGTTATAATTTAACACAAGTTTTCTTTCATCATTACATTTACACTTACATTTTAGACTGCTCTCCACCAATCAAATTCTTGCTTGCAACAACTTAAAGCACATATACAATTTGTGTCTTTGGTACCATGGATGGGAGGCTTTTGCTTTCGGTAGTGTGAATCATTAGCTAGCCAATCACAAGTGAAAATATAATTATAATTTATAGATACTTATAGTAAGAAGCAGAAGATAAGTTGTTTGTTTTAAAAATGCAAATATTTTGCTGTAACAGACACTAACATTTGCATGATACGCTACTTGATAATTATACCCATAAGAGTTTTTGGATCCCTTGTGGTGCAATCTCACTCATGCTAGCTTGTTAATTGCAAGTTAGGAAGCAGCATGTCATAAGACCACTGCCTCCTAACCTCTCTGTTACATGAGAGGTGGCAGAGTTAAATCACACCATGCTCATTCGTTCTGGGTGATTAACAGGCCCTGCTCTTCTGAGATTGGTCCAGGGGTGGAGCTTACAAGCATTTGCTTGTGCACTTTTAACTGCATGCAAAAAAAAAATCAGCATCTGCTCCAAGCTTGACTTGTATGCGGTTGGACATGTTCCCTATCTGTGAACATTGTCCTCTCACCCAATGAAAAATTGGTCCCTAAATAGTGAACTGCAAGTAAGCTAGTGCAAGGACAAATCTTAAATATCCAAAAGAGAGAAATATATGAGTTTTATGTTAAGTAGTTCCAGTAGCAAAAATTAGGAATTCTATTGTCAAATTGTGTTTTAAGGTATCTGAAAAGGGAGTAATTTGTATACTGTAATGTTTGGCCTTGATTCCTAGACCTTCAAATATCCAAGACATCTAAGATATGAGATTTGTTCACAACATATCTCTGAAATAATGTTTTATTTAGAATATTAATAATAATGCAAGAAATTCTAAACATAATTAAGGACTAGTGTAATATATAAATAGTTTGCATTAAATATAAATAAAAGGTGGCTTAACCCCTTAGTGACCAGAGCACTTTTCCATTTTCTGTCCGTTTGGGACCAAGGCTATTTTTACATTTTTGCGGTGTTTGTGTTTAGCTGTAATTTTCTTCTTACTCATTTACTGTACCCACACATATTATATACCGTTTTTCTCGCCATTAAATGGACTTTCTAAAGATACCATTATTTTCATCATATCTTATAATTTACTATAAAAAAAATGATAAAATATGAGGAAAAATGGAAAAAAACACACTTTTTCTAACTTTGACCCCCAAAATCTGTTACATATCTAAAACCACCAAAAAACACCCATGCTAAATAGTTTCTAAATTTTGTCCTGAGTTTAGAAATACCCAATGTTTACATGTTCTTTGCTTTTTTTGCAAGTTATAGGGCCATAAATACAAGTAGCACTTTGCTATTTCCAAACCATTTTTTTCCAAAATTAGCGCTAGTTACATTAGAACACTGATATCTTTCAGGAATACCTGAATATCCCTTGACATTTATATATTTTTTTTTAGTAGACATCCCAAAGTATTGATCTAGGCCAATTTTGGTATATTTCATGCCACCATTTCACCGCCAAATGCGATCAAATACAAAAAATTGTTCACTTTTTCACAAATTTTTTCACAAACTTTAGGTTTCTCACTGAAATTATTTACAAACAACTTGTGCAATTATGGCATAAATGGTTGTAAATTCTTCTCTGGGATCCCCTTTGTTCAGAAATAGCACACATATATGGCTTTGGCGTTGCTTTTTGGTAATTAGAAGGCCGCTAAATGCCACTGCGCACCACAAGTGTATCATGCCCAGCAGTTAAGGGGTTAATTAGGGAGCTTTTAGGGAGCTTGTAGGGTTAATTTTAGCTTTAGTGTAGTGTAGTAGACAACCCCAAGTATTGATCTAGGCACATTTTGGTATATTTCATGCCACCATTTCACCGCCAAATGCGATCAAATTAAAAAAAACTTAAAATTTTTCACAATTTTAGGTTTCTCACTGAAATCATTTACAAACAGCTTGTGCAATTATGGCACAAATGGTTGTAAATGCTTGTCTGGGATCCCCTTTGTTCAGAAATAGCAGACATATATGACTTTGGCGTTGCTTTCTGGTAATTAGAAGGCCACTAAATCCTGTTGCGCCTCACACGTGTATTATGGCTAGCAGTGAAAGGGTTAATTAGGGAGTTTGTAGTGAGCTTGTAGGGTTAATTTTAGCTTTAGTGTAGAGATCAGCCTCCCATCTGACACATCCCACCCCCTGATCCCTCCCAAACAGCTCCCTTCCCTCCCCCACCCCACAATTGTCCCCGCCATCTTAAGTACTGGCAGAAAGTCTGCCAGTACTAAAATAAAAGGGTTTTAAAAAAAAAATGAAATTTTTTTTTAGCATATTTACATATGCTACTGTGTAGGATCCCCCCCTTAGCCCCCAACCTCCCTGATCCCCCCCAAAACCGCTCTCTAACCCTCCCCTCTGCCTTATTGGGGGCCATCTTGGGTACTGGCAGCTGTCTGCCAGTACCCAGTTTACAATAAAAAGTGTTTTTTTTTCTCTTTGTTTTTTTTTTTTCTGTAGTGTAGCTTCAAAACAGGCCCCCACCCACAGACAAACCCCCACCACTTTGCTGATTATTTAATTTTTCGATTATTTAATCTTTTTTATTTGCAGATTTTCTGCAGTGTAGCGGTTCCCACCCGCTCCCTCCCCGTGCACGCGCCCGCCCCCACCCTCCCGTGCACACGCGCGCGCCCGTGCACGCCCCCAGCCACCCCCGCCCACGATCCCGCCCCCCTTCACTTCCACAGGGCCATCGATGGCCGCCACCCGCCTCCCGGTCCGGCTCCCACCCACCAACGCAGGTAGCCACCGATCTCCGGTGCAGAGAGGGCCACAGAGTGGCTCTCTCTGCACCGGATTACTTAAAAAGGTTATTGCAGGATGCCTCCATATCGAGGCATCACTGCAATAACCGGAAAGCAGCTGGAAGCGAGCAGGATCGCTTCCAGCTGCTTTCCACACTGAGGACGTGCAGGGTACGTTCTCAGGCATTAACTGCCTTTTTTCTGAGGACGTACCCTGCACGTCCTCAGTCGTTAAGGGGTTAAATAGCTTAGCACAGGGGTGTCGAAAATTGGCAAGTTTGACAAAGACATAGATAGAGAGATAGAGATAGATAGATAGTAAATCAGATTGCTATTTTCTGTTCTTTTCTTTAGTTGCAGAATGATTGATGACCAAATAATTTTCCCTAATTATCTGACTCTTTTCATTTGTTATATTCTTTATTTCTAAATTAGTCTCACTCAGTACTTATGCTCACTATGAAGGCAATAGTTACACTTTTGGACTATTGTATGAAAAATGCTTTTAGATTATGATTAGGCTTTAGTGCAGGACAAGACATTTAATAGCTATTTAATGGGCACTTGTAGCAAAACAGATTGACAGAATAGGTCAAATGGTAATTAATAGTTTTCGTTTGTGTTTATTAGAGTAAGTTACTAATCCACTGGCAGCAGTAGGTAAAAAAGAAAAAAAATTTAATCAAGGCACAGCACCAAAATATGGTATTTTGTATTCCGCCCACGTTTTAATGTAGGAGGACCTGGTAAATTAGCAAATATGTCATATTATGTATTTATCTGGAGCTACTATAAGTAGAATACATTGTTGTATATACTTTTGTATTTGATATGCAATAACAAAATCATAAAAACCCATGTCAAAGGCATTTATTAGTTGAATAGTAAACCACTAACAATTTCAATCTGTAACACATTTTTGGCAGGAAAGACTTAGTTGCAATTAAAATACAAATGATACACTTTCAAAGATCCAGATATTTTAAATGTTTCCAATTATATATGAAAGACATTTATACAAAGAATCATATTTTTTTTCCGAAACAAAGATATATATATTTTTCAGGTTAAGCAATTTTTTCCTGCAATAAAAGAAAAAAAATTAGCTGTGAAAAAGTTATCAACTAATCACAAACATGTTTTAAGACATAAAAATCTATATATAACTATAAATGTTTGAACAAAATACTTTTACCATTTACACAAATTCACACATAAATATTCTAACTGCTAAGCAACTTAGATTAATTAAAAGAATAGGAAAGTCAATTAAACTTTCATGATTCAGATAGAGGATTTACTTTTAATATTTGTTGTTATCTTGGTATCTTTTGTTGAAAAGCATGTGTACTAACCCTCAGCAGCATGCACTACTAGGAGTTAGCTGGTGATTGCTGGTTACACATATATGCCTCCTGTCATATGATAACCAGATGTGTTGAATTAGCTCATAGTAGGGCATTCCTGCTCCGTAGCTAACTTTAACCAACTTTAAAAACTGTCAAAAAGCTGCGCACCCAGTACGGGGCAATGAGCAGTAGACTGTGATAGTTATCACTCATCCGAACTCGCTGCTCTTCGGCTTTTTTACAGCTTTATTGATACCCCTGTCACTAAGCACTCACACTATACTATACTGTTCTACCCCCTATACCGGCGCCCCCAGAGCCCCTCGCAACTAAATAAAGTTATTACCCCCTAAACCGCTGCTCCCGGACCCCGCCGCAACTATATTAAACATTTTAACCCCTAAACCACCACTTCCTGAGCCCACCGCCACTCTAATAAAGTATTACCCCCTAAACCGCCGCTCCCGGACCCCGCCGCAACTATATTAAACATGTTAACCACGAAACCACTGCTCCCGGAGCCCACCGCCACTCTAATAAACTTATTAACCCCTAAACCACTGCTCCCGGACCCCGCCGCCACCTACATAATACCTATTAACCCCTATCCTGCCCCCCCCTATACCGCCGCCACCTATAATAAATTTATTAACCCCTATCCTGCCGATCCCGTACCCCGCCGCAACTAAATAAATTTTTAACCCCTAAACCGACGCTCCCGGACCCGCCGCCACCTATATTAAACTTATTAACCCCTAATCTGCCCCCTACACCGTCGCCACCTATAGTAAATTTATTAACTCCTATCCTGCCCCCCCATACCGCCACCATCTATATTAAACTAATTAACCCCTAAATCTAAGTCTAACACTAACCCTAACACCCCCCTAACTTAAATATTATTTTAATAAATCTAAATAAAAATTACTCTTATTAACTAAATTAATCCTATTTAAAACTAAATACCTATAAAATAAACCCTAAGATAGCTACAATATAACTAATAATTATATTGTAGCTATTTTATGATTTATTTTTATTTTACAGGCAAATTTAAATTTATTTTAACTAGGTACAATAGCTATTAAATAGTTATTAACTATTTAATAGCTACCTAGATAAAATAAAGACAAATTTACCTGTAAAATAAAAACTAACCTAAGTTACAATTACTCCTAACACTACACTATCATTAAATACATTATTCATATTTAAAACTAAATACTTACCTGTAAAATAAACCCTAAGCTAGCTACAATGTAATTAATTATTACATTGTAGCTATCTTAGGATTTATATTTGTTTTACAGGCAACTTTGTATTTATTTTAAATAGGTACAATAGTTATTAAATAGTTATTAACTATTTAATAACCATCTAACTAAAATAAATACAAAATTACCTGTAAAATAAATCCTAACCTAAGTTACAATTAAACCTAACACTACACTATCATTAAATAAATGAAATTAATTAACTACAAGTAGGTACAATTAAATACAATTAAATACTAACTAAAGTACAAAAACAAACACTAAATTACAGAAAATAAAAATGATTACAAGAATTTTAAACTAATTACACCTAATCTAAGCCCCCTAATAAAATAAAAAAAAACAAAATAATAAAAGTCCCTACCCTATACTACATTACAAAGTAACCAGCTCTTTTACCAGCCCTTAAAAGGGCTTTTTGCGGGGCATGCCCCAAAGTAATCAGCTCTTTTGCCTGTAAAAAACAATACAACCCCCCACATTAAAACCCACCACCCACATACCGCTACTCTAAGCCACCCAAACCCCCCTTAAATAAACCTAACACTACCCCCTTGAAGATCTCCCTACCTTGAGTCATGTTCACCCAGCCGGGCCAAAGTCATCATCCAAGGGGCGCTGAAGATGTCTTCCATCCGATAGAAGTCTTCATCCAAGGGGCACTGAAGAGGTCTTCCATCCGATAGAAGTCTTCATCCAGGCGGCGTCTTCAATCTTCATCCATCTGGAGCGGAGCCATCTTCAAAGCAGCCGACGCGGATCCATCCTCTTCAACCGACGCCTACTCGCCGAATGAATATTCCTTTAAGTAACGTCATCCAAGATGGCGTCCCTCAAATTCCGATTGGCTGATAATATTCTATCAGCCAATCGGAATTAAGGTAGCCAATCAGTCTTCATCCAAGGGGCGCTGAAGAGGTCTTCCATCTGATAGAAGTCTTCATCCAGGCGGTGTCTTCAATCTTCAGCCAATCGGAATTAAGGTAGGAAAAATCTGATTGGCTGATTCAATCAGCCAATCAGATTGAGCTTGCATTCTATTGGCTGTTCCGATCACCCAATAGAATGCAAGCTCAATCTGATTGGCTGATTGAATCAGCCAATCAGATTTTTCCTACCTTAATTCCGATTGGCTGATTGGGGGGGGGTTGTATTTTTTTTACAGGCAAAAGAGCTGATTATTTTGGGGCATGCCCCGCAAAAAGCCCTTTTAAGGGCTGGTAAAAGAGCCGGTTACTTTGTAATGTAGTATAGGGTAGGGACTTTTATTTATTTTTTTTATTATTATTTTATTAGGGAGCTTAGATTAGGTGTGATTAGTTTAAAATTCTTGTAATCTTTTTTTATTTTCTGTAATTTAGTGGGTTTTTTTGTACTTTAGTTAGTTTATTTAATTGTATTTAATTGTAGCTACTTGTAGTTAATTAATTTCATTTATTTAATGATAGTGTAGTGTTAGGTTTAATTGTAGCTTAGGTTAGGATTTATTTAACAGGTAATTTTGTATTTATTTTAGCTAGGTGGTTATTAAATAGTTAATAACTATTTAATAACTATTGTACCTAGTTAAAATAAATACAAAGTTGCCTGTAAAATAAATATAAATCCTAAGATAGCTACAATGTAATTATTAATTACATTGTAGCTAGCTTAGGGTTTATTTTACAGGTAAGTATTTAGTTTTAAATATGAATAATTTATTTAATGATAGTGTAGTGTTAGGTGTAATTGTAACTTAGGTTAGTTTTTATTTTACAGGTAAATATTGTCTTTATTTTATCTAGGTAGCTATTAAATAGTTAATAACTATTTAATAGCTATTGTACCTAGTTAAAATAAATTTAAATTTGCCTGTAAAATAAAAATAAATCATAAAATAGCTACAATATAATTATTAGTTATATTGTAGCTATCTTAGGGTTTATTTTATAGGTAAGTATTTAGTTTTAAATAGGATTAGTTTAGTTAATAAGAGTAATTTTTATTTAGATTTATTAAAATAATATTTAAGTTAGGGGGTGTTAGGGTTAGTGTTAGACTTAGGTTTAGGGGTTAATTAGTTTAATATAGATGGCGGCGGTATAGGGGGCAGGATAGGGGTTAATAAATTTATTATAGGTGGCGACGGTGTAGAGGGGGCAGATTAGGGGTTAATAAGTTTAATATAGGGGGCGGCGGGGCCCGGGAGCGGCGATTTAGGGGTTAAATAATTTATTTAGTTGCGGCGGAGTACGGGATCGGCAGAATAGGGGTTAATAAATTTATTGTAGGTGGCGGCAGTATAGGGGGGCAGGATAGGTGTTAATAGGTATTATGTAGGTGGCGGCGGGGTCCGGGAGCGGCAGTTTAGGGGTTAATAACTTTATTAAGTTGCGGGGGGCTTCGGGGGCGCCGGTATAGGGGTAGAACGGTGTAGTTTAGTGTGGGTGCTTAGTGACAGCTTATCAATAAAGCTGGGAAAAATCCGAAGAGCAGCGAGATCGGATGAGTGAAAACTATCACAGTCCGCTGCTCATCGCCCTGTACTTGGTGCGCGGCTTTTTGACAGCTTTTTTGATAACTTTGGCGAGCGTATTCAGGTCCGTGGCGGCGATGTGAGGCTAGCTTAGGCAAGCGTATTGGGGCCAGCGATGGCAAGTAAGTAGACACGTTGATAACTAGAGGCCTTAGTGTTAGATCTAAAGCGTGAGCTTTACGCATATTTTACATTCCAATATTCTTCACATAGAATTTTTTTATTATATATTTGTATATACATATCTGAAAATGTTATTGTAAAAGATATATAAGATATATCTATACCTATATATCTATGTGAATAAAATAAAAAGAACATTGGAATGTTAAATATATGCAGTAAATACACGGTAAAATACATTATTAAATATTCTAGAATTATTATTTAGACAATATATATATATATGTATATATTATAGCCCTTTGCAGTCAAATACTATATACCATATACCCTTCGAACCCTATTTAATGTATTTATGTGATGTTTGGTGCAACTTTTATTTTATAACTAACCCTTCAGTCACGCTAACCCGAAGTGCTTTTAATTAGATTGTGCTTGAGCGAAGGCATTTACTTTAAGCTTTTAATATGCATGCAAATTAAGTTATGTAAATATCATGTGCACACAAATGTTAGCACACCACTTAATCTAGTTCAACTGTATTGTAGATGTGCCTAACACATTAGAGAGATTATGGGTTGCATCTTTCATTGTCCAGGCAAATAATGTTCCCAACTAGGGAACCTGTTCTCCTAGGATCTCAGTGAGTCAGTAGCATCCATTTCCCACATTTATCATTGCACACAAAAACTTGTGTGCAATACTACCGTGTGACAACAGTAGCTGTCAGTAACACAGAATTGATGAGTCCGGTGTTATTTTAATGATCTGTCACCTCAGAGGTAACAGAGAGGTTAAGAAATAATGGTTTTAAGTCAGCTGCTATTGGTTGCAGGCCCACTCAGATCAGTCTGGGGTGATTTTAATATGTCACCTCAAGGATGGTGAAGAGTTTAAGTAGCAATGGTCGTAAAACTACATTAAGGTTAAAAAATAGTGAATAATATAGAATATTAGACAACTGCCAGCAAAATGAATACAGCTTGATATGAAGATTGTTAAGAGTTGAGGTTGATAGATGTACTGCAGTATTTTATTCCTTTAAATATTATTTTATATTTTCTTTTTTTTATTTCATCAAACAAATCTGTACATGTATGTTTCTCCAAAAGAAATGCTTTCAAGTGCTATAGAATAGATTTTTTTTGTGATAAAATCTTTTGAAATAAAATCAAATAATTTGGAAACTTACCTTTCAATTGTTCACTGATTTTACACAAGAAGTGGTGGAATTCTCAGTCAAGGTCAAACTAACTAGAGCAATAAATACTGCTGTAACCCTGGGTGGAAAAAAAAGGTATGAATGAGAATACAAGCAGAAACTGAATGCTATTAGTCATAGTTGGTGTTAATTTATACGAAAAGTTTAAATGTCAGAAAGAAGGAAGCAATGTAATTAAAAGTTAATTTATGTTTAATGCAGCCTAGCAAAGGTAGAAAACAGTTGCTACATCCAATCTTTAACATGGGTTTGAATTTCAATTGAGTGAAAAAATGAACAGTCGTTATGTTGGGCTCATTTGCACTAATCTAGGGTTATGTGGAGGTACAATGACTTATTGTCGTACTAACATATTGCAGGTACAAAACCCTTTATCAAAACTGTGTGTGACCAGAAAAAGTTTGGATTTTAGGATATTTGGGTAAACAACAGTATCTTATAGCATTTAGGAAATATTTACTTGTCAAAAATACAACTTTTACAACCTAAAAGTAGTTTTATATCATTGTAATACTTTTGTATGCATAGTACAATCAGAAAGGTAATAGTTGTTGTAAATAAATGTAGAATATAATTTGCATTTTATAGCGTAAAAACCAAACTAAAGATGCAAGCAAAGAAAATTGTAACTTAAAATTGTGGAAAATGGCAATTTTTTATATTTTTATTTAAAAAATAAATTAATGGTAATGTCTGGATTTCAGAATGTTTCTGTATTTTGGAATTCTGGATTTGGGGATTTGTACCTTTTTTTTTTATATAGCAACTTTTACAATTTGAAATTTAATAGCAACGTAATGGCTAATATCATGGCATAGGGAAAAAAAATCACTATAGAGAGTTGTTTATTATTGTAAACATATTTATTTATTTTGTTTGCTTCCAGACAGTAAAAAGCAAGTTTCAGCTATGCATTAGTCTAAATTGCAGGCTATATAACAGGGAATAATACAGACAGTTAAAGAGACTATAAACTCTTTCTTTGTATTGTTGCAAAAGGGATGTCAGCGGTGCTAAACATTCTCTGGTTACTCTTCTTTACCATGGACTTGTAATATCAATTTGCACTCTAATCCTGGAGCGGTCCAGCGATATTAATAGAACACCCTACACTATCAATAACGCTCTACGTGTAATCTGGGCCAGAGTTTTTTAAATTGTATACAAATAGCTGATTTGGGGCTAGAGTACAAGTGGAGCGCAAATGTTTGTGCACAAGCGATATTGGGTTTTTTTGCGTGCAGGTTAAATTGCGCTGGTATATCAAGTTGAAAGTAAAAGCAATCACTTGAGCGCAATCGCAATTTACACTTAATATGATTACCGCGTCATCAGAGCTGTGGTTAACTGTTTTGAGAAAGAAAAAAATGTCACAAAACACATAAAAAAACCACTACAAAGTACAGTTACACTCATAATAACACTATCTAATAACAATTATTCCAAAAACAATAATACACACAAATGTTAAAAGGGCTCAAAGATAGGATAGATATATATATATATATATATATATATACAAAAAATAGAATTATTCAGCGCTTAAAGTGTATGAATGGTCGGTTAGTCTTATTTCATTTGTGTGTATATATTCCCATCCATTAACAAGAATATGTATATAAGACAGATACAGATTAAGTACTAAACAGTCTCATTCAATATAAAGTGGATAGTCTATGGAGCTATAGTGATTCTTATAGTCTGCAGTACTGGTTCCTGTGTGCCACAGGTTCTTGCAGCCCGTCTGATAAAGAGCAATCCCCCATAGAGAGAGGTTCCTCCTGAGTGTCTGAAAAGTATAGAGATAGACAGGCGCACAGAAGCACACCTCGTGTAATACGTTCTATATATGTGTATACATAAAAAGATGAAATATCCGCACTCACTTGGTGTAACCTCACAATATGAAGTATTTAAGTAGCACTTGTGTTAGTAAGATGTCACTCCTTGCTGCTGTTGCAGTCCAATGTCCTTCCACACCTCCTTGGATGACCCAGTTTTTTTTAGAGTCCTAAATGATAGGTGTCCCTCCCAAGGTGGGAGCTTGTCCCAGTGGATAAGGGGTTAAGGGAGTGATAAATGCTGATATACTGTTATACAGTGAAAGAATATATATACTACTAACACAGATGTTATAATATAATATAATATAATATATATATATATATATATATATATATATATATATATATATATATATATATATATATATAAAAGCATATAACTGCTCTTTAGATAGGGACACAGGCAGATCATTCATTGTAATTGTGGCTCCTGAATCAATTTGTAGCAACAATATTGACACAGAGAATAAAAATGGGTCAATTGTGAGTAGTAATTTTGATATGAATTAAGCACTTTCTGTAGTTAGAATGGCAGTGTTGTTTACTATTGTTATTATTCCAACCTCTGTATAACCGGTTTTAGAACAAGGATGGTTATTTATGTACTTATTGAGAAGGTATTCATTTTTAATAAGGGTTTTAACTATGTATTTACTGTAAATATTTCACATTCCAATGTTCTTCACATAGCAGAATATGTTCTATGTATTTATAAATGGATATTCATATATATATATATATATATATATATATATATATATATATATATATATATATATATATATATATATATATATATATATATATATATATATATAAAATGAACAGTGAAGTCCCAGGGTTTCTCAAACAGTGACAAATTTATTAACGTTTCATGGATGTTGCTCCCCTTCTTCAGAACATACAAATGATGCACAGTACTCTTAAATAAGGCAAACAATTATACAGTGATTACCTTACCTAAGCCAGTCTCTAGCAGTGATATACAAAACATTGGTTTTATTCAAACTATAATCATATGTGTGCAGAAAGTCATCACTCTGCTTGCATATAAATGTTAAAGCAAAAAATCTGGATCGAGTAATAAGCGCTTACCCGGAAGTGACATCACAACAACCAAAACTGAAAGAGCAGCATTTCAAAACAACAGTGTGTATAAGGAAATCTGGTACCCGAAACCGGAAGTTGGGCATGTTTAAGTAACTTAATGTAAATAAAGCTACTTAGTACACAATCCCAAAAATTCATAAATCCCTTCAGGAGCCTCCGGGCCATGCCATTGTGTCCATACTTCAACCAGTGGCTCAATTTTAGATTATCTACTTCAACCTGTAGTTAGATCTGAGAGATCGTTTTTACTTGACACTAATGACCTATTGCGCACACTCAAACAGGCAAATGTCATGGAAGATGATTTATTGGTTACACTTTATATACCATCATCCCTCACGACATTGACCTGACAGCTGTTAAAGAAACACTTAAATGACTGACAAATATATAGGCCCACCTATTGAATATGTATTACATCTTCTGGAATTTTGCTTGAAGAAAAATTACTTTAAATTTGAGAGGTCATTCTTTCTCCAAACATCAGGCATGAAAATGGGGTCAAATGTTTCCCCAACCTATGCCAACATCTTTGTGGCAAGTTTTGAGAAAGAATATCTGTGGTCCAAAAATGTATCTCCTGTATTTTTTACAGCAGATATATCGATAAGATTTTACTAGTGTTGAGGGGTAAGGAGAACAGCTTACAAGATTGGTTTACCCAATACAATTCTACACCGACCACAGTAAGATTTAAAATGAACTACAGTATGACTTCCATTCAGTTCCTTGATCTGCTAATCACCAAGAAGGAACATAGGCTAGAAGCTACATTATATACAAAACCTACAGACCGTAATTTCCTCCTTAGAGTGGAAAGCTGTCACCCACCTTCACTCACAAAAGGAATTGTCAAGTCACAGACGATTCGTACAATTAGAAACAATTCTTATACAGAAAGAGGGGTCTCACAATTAGTAGACATGAAGTCAAAGTTCCTTAACAGGGGATACAAACCTCCAAATGATTGACCCTATCTTTGAACAGACCAAGGGACTCACTCAAGATGATGCCCTTCAAAAACAGAATATAAACAAGGATGAAGCATCCAAAATGATTATGACTACTACATTTGCTCCTAACACAGCACATTTGGGCCAAATAGTAAAATAACACTGGAATATTCTCCACTATGATCCTAAGCTGACATTTGCTAAATCATCCTCCACATGGTGGGTTATAAACATAATGCTAATATCCGAGACCTCCTGGTCAGAACTGACCCTGTTAGTTCATACCTAGCCACCACCACAAAAATATCAGAGGATTTTACAAATGTCCAAACTGCACTACATGCAATGGCCATTAACCACCCACACAACAAAAAGAAGTACACCATTCTACACTCAATTACGTGTACCACGGAGTATGTAGTGTACATGTTGTTTTGTGCATGTGGGAAACATTACGGTGGAAAGACCCAAGGGACACTACGGGAACGCATGGCGATCCACAGGATGGTTGTTGAGATGTCACTTCCGGGTAAGTGCTTATTACTCGATCCAGATTATTTGCTTTAACGCTTATATGCAAGCAGAGTGATGACTTTCTGCACACATATGATTATAGTTTGAATATGTTTATGTACACTGATGTTTTGTATATCACTGCTAGAGATTGGCTTATATGTTTAACACCGGACTAGAAGTAACTAGTGGCACCACTTCCGGTTTGGCGATTTTACTCAGTGTTTGTGTTGTAATTAAGTTTGGCGCCTTCACACAGGGAGGAGGTAATCACTGTATAATTGTTTGCTGGTGCAACGCTGCCCCCTGCAGACTTGTGGCCAATGGGCCGCCAGCAGGGAGGTGTCAATCAACCTGATCGTACTCGATCGGGTTGAATTGTGGCGATTTCTGTCCGCCTGCTCAGAGCAGGCGGACAGGGTTATGGAGCAGCGGTCTTTAGACCGCTGCTTCATAACTGCTGTTTCTGGCGAGTCTGAAGACTCTCCAGAAACACGGGCCCTCAAGCTCCATATGGAGCTTGATAAATGGGCCTCTTTGTCTAAAGATAAAGAGATAAGATAGGGAAGCATGTGTGCATAAAAAAAAGATAAAGATCTTTCTGTAAGCTCAGCCAATTTAAGTGTTATGTTTTCAGTGAGAAAAAACAGCTATATTAGATTTAAAAATAAACATTTTGAAATACATTTTATACTGTAGTTGTAGTCGGTATAAAAAGTAATCAATAAGGGGAAAACATTTTGTACATTAAATTGTCGCTTTAACCATGTTTCCTTGCAAAATGTTTCAGTATATTTATATGCTCATATTTTTGCTAATATTTTGTGTGGGAAAGATATTTTTGTTGAATTTTCCTGAGATGAGAAAAACAAGTAAAGCTTTATAATATGAATGTAAAAGGAATGACAACGTTCTAGTTTTGTTTTTCACCCACATATGAACATTAAAAATGATAATGTTGTGTTTTAATCATAGTGTGGCCTGTGACACTTACTATTGGTAGGTTATGAGTCACATGTCTAATTACAAGTGATTCTTTGACTTATTGTACTTTTTTGGTTTATGTTTTGTTTTTACCATTAACTATATAAAAATAAGATAGAATATTATTGAAAAAAAAGTTATTTGAATATTTTTGAGAACATAGTTAATTGAATCCAAGTAAATAAACATATATACAGATAGTTGGTATGAAATACAATTTAACAGAAAGTGAGAGAAACAGATTGATTCCCATCTAAACAGGAAATTTCCCAGATACCTTTCCAGGTCCAGGGATTCTCAGGTGGAGATGGTGGATGCGTTAGCAGTTCCTTGGTCTTACTAACTTGCTTATTTTTCTGCCTCTGGTTCTTCTTCCAAGGGTGATCTCCAAGATCATAATGGAACAATTGCATGTGTTTCTGATAGCACCAGCATGGCCTCACAGGTTTTGGTATGTGGTTCTTGTCCGGATGTCCAGTTGCCAACCTTGGTCACTTCCTTTAAGGCCAGACCTTCTGTCTCCAGGGCCGTTTTTCCATCAGGATCTCAAATCTCTAAATTTGAGGGTATGGAAATAGAACGTTTAGTGCTTAGTCATAGAGGATTCTCTAACTCAGTGATAAATACTATGTTGCAGGCTTGTAAGTCTGTTTCAAAGAAGATTTATTATCGGGTTTAGAAACCCTATATTTTATGGTGTTCTTCTCTAAAATTCTCTTGGCATTCTTTTAGATTTCCTATAATTTTACAGTTTCTTCAGGACGGTTTGGATAAAGGTTTGTCTACAAATACTTTGAAGGGATAAATCTCTGCTCTTTCTGTTTTATTTCATAGAAAAATTGCTAAACTTCCAGATATTCCCTGCTTTGTTTAGGCTTTGGTCCGTATCAAGCCAGTTATTAAATCAATCTCTCCTCCTTGGAGTCTTAATTTGGTTTTGAAGTTTCCAAA
This sequence comes from Bombina bombina, assembly GCF_027579735.1. Lineage (NCBI taxonomy): Eukaryota > Metazoa > Chordata > Amphibia > Anura > Bombinatoridae > Bombina > Bombina bombina. The sequence continues at coordinate 935,284,514 of NC_069504.1, read as the reverse complement.
TGGTCTGCTCTCTCTTGTGAGACTCCTCCATCAGGATAAATCTGTTTTGCAGACTTTGTTTAAATTTCTTCCTAAGGTTGTGAGTTCTAACAACATTAGTAAGGAAATTGTTGTTCCTTCCTTGTGTCCGAATTATAAGAATTTGTTTGAAAATCGTTACACTCTTTGGATGTAGTAATGGCTTTGAAATACTATGTTGAGGCTACTAAGAATTTCATGAAGACTTCTAGTCTATTTGTTTTTTCTGGTTCTAGGAAAGGTCAGAAAGCCTCTGCCATTTATTTGACATCTTGGTTAAAGCTTTTGATTCATAAGGCTTATTTGGAGGCGGAACAGTCTCCACCTCAGATAATTACAGCTCATTCTACTATATCAGTGGCCACTTCTTGGGCTATTAAGAATGAAGCTTCAGTTGATCAGATTTGCAAAGCAGCAACTTGGTCTTATTTGCATACATTTACTAAATTTTACCATTTCAATGCATTTGCTTCTTCTAAAGCAGTCTTTGGTAGAAAAGTTCTTCAGGCAGCTGTTTCAGTTTGATTCTTCTGTTTATAAGAATAACTTATTTTTTGGATTTAATTTCTCCGCGGAAATAGCTGTTTTTATTATCCACATCTTGGGTATTTTATCCCATACATCACTTGCTCATGCACTCTTGCCATTTACATGAAATAAAACATAATTTATGTAAGAACTTACCTGATAAATTCATCTCTTTCATAATGGCAAGAGTCCATGAGGTCCACTCTGTTTTTGGTGGTTATATTTTTTTGTATAAAAGTACAATACTGTTTTTTGTATGCTTTTTTACTCCTTTTTACACCTCACTACTTGGCTATACGTTAAACTGAAGTATGTGTGTGGTGGGAGGTATATTTATAGGCATTTTTAGGTTTGGGAAACTTTGCCCCTCTTGGTAGGAATGTATATTCCATACGTCACTAGCCATTATGAAATAAATTAATTTATCAGGTAAGTTCATACATAAATTATGTATATATATATATATATATATATATATATATATATATATATATATATATATATATATACAGTCAAATATTGGCACCCCTGAATTTCTGTCAGATAATGCACCACTTCGCCCAGAAAAAATGTTTATGGTTTGAGCAAGGGGTTAATAAACAAGATTATTTATGAGATAACAAAACCGGAGAGTGCATGTTTACTTCTGGAATTTATATTGTGCCTGCAGTGCAACCTGGACGTTGCAATTTGTATAAATGAGTGTTTGTTCCTGCATTGAATTGTGTGTGTGTGTGTGTGTGTGTGTATATATATATATATATATATATATGTGTGTGTATTTATATGTGTTTATATGTATTAAGAGTTATATATATACACAAACACACACATATATATATATATATATATATATATATATATATATAAAGTATCTGTGAATGAGGATCACAAAAAGAAGGCGCCTCCTAGTGTAATACTGCATAAGCAATCAACAATATCAGTGACAAGGAGTGAAAATATACTCACAAGTGAAGCAGCACCAAATGGGCTAAGTGGCGCAGGCTGAGATCTTAACAGTTTCCCAGCAAACTGATCCTCAAGAGGATGTAGTGGCCCAAGTGTTCCAGGGATCAATCCAATAAAGCTCAGACTTCTATGTTGTTAAGCATAATTTTTATTAAAAACAATATTAAAAACCATTGGGTATGTACATTACCCAAAGTTATTAAAATGATAAGTGCAAGAGATTGCAGCGTGTTTCTCAGTTTAAACCTAGCTGTTTCTTCAGGCATCTGTTGATAACATGGATACACTGGCTTTTATACCTCTCCTACAAACTCGCTTAATTGGATCCTCCCACTCCCTCCATTCACAGGTGTGATCATCAGACTCACACCTGCCCTAAAATAATCTGTCTACCATATTCAAAGATGTATAATACACATATATACCATGGTATTGAATAGAGTTCAATTAAATATCACAATAAACCGGTATAGATCATAATCACAGTAATATGTCTGATCATACAGTGTATATACAATTCTTACATGGTTCCCAAAATTGCTTTATCTGTCAGCACTCATAAAACAATATAAAAGGACTTAGATGTAACTTACCAGCTCTATCGAACTCTCAGATAATAGAACTTTACATATGGAATGCATCTTTAATTGATATACCAATTATGCCCCTCCTTGATGATCTGTATCAGTATCATCACCCTAATGTTACTGGCAATATTATTTCGAATATTTCCTTATTTTAGTTTCTTATTCAGAAACCTATGTATAGGTCAATTCTACTATACATTATAAATAGTGACTATATGTGTTCATTTATTTTATTGTGATGTTTTGATCATATAATAAATATCAACTGTGCTGTGTATACGTATACCTTGTAAACGGTTGTGACAGCTAGAATGTGATTGAGCAATGTGGTAGAATGAAAGTATGATCTAAACATACAGATTGATACTGAGATGTAAATTATCCTAAGTAAATCCCTGCTTACCAGTTAATATAACCCTTGTGATACGATGTATGTAAACCTAAAATAATAAAAATATACCTTGATGGCGACTTGATGTGTTGTTAGGTGGAGCTAACCCATGGGTGTGTTAATGTAACAACGCTCTGTGATAGGGTAGAGTCATAGAGGGGAGTGTGTGGGGGTGTGGCTGTGATACGTGACCCAGACCAATCAACTATTGATCTAGATAGGAGCTACCCCTAAAGCAGTGATGTCATAATTTAGTTCTAAACGAGGATAGGTTTCAATAATATATTTACAAAAATCACTAATTAGTATACTGCTGTAATTTGACGTGAAATGCTAAAAAGTGATACAGTGTGCTCTCAAAACATGGGGAGCGTAATATAATGATTTTAAAAAGTACCTTAATGGTGACTTGATATGTTATAAGGTTGTGATCCTTAAAAAGTGTGGTTATGTATTATCGCTCTATGATAGGATAGAGTCATGGGTGTGTGTGTAAGGGTAAGGATGACATGCGTGCATCCAATCCTATGTACTGACAATCTACGAGTGTAATAAACCTAAAACAGTGATGTCTTAATAGATATATACCAGGATAAAGAACCTATGGTGTATTTATTAGAAACACTGATTTATATATTAATGATATCTAAGGTGAAGTGTTAAGAATAATAAAATAAAATGATCTTTCTCAATAGGGAGAACGTTTATGGCAGGTATTGACTGCAATGTATAAAAGTGATGACGATTGTGCAGCTCCCTATCGAGAACATAAATAAAAATCTAAATAAGGATAAATGGGAATATATATATTTTTATATATATATATATATATATATATATATATATATATATATATATATATATACATACATACATACAACAATGTGTTATATTGTGTTATATTATAGTGGATACCTGTGTGTATGAGCCAAACTAAAATGTGTATAAAGGTGTATAACAAACTTATGAAGGCTAAGATATTGACTATATATAACAGCCGCATTTCACTAGCCTAACCAATGAACAAACCACATAGATGTGGTTTAAGTATATTCTAATCAGTATCCAGTATATGTATGCAAAATTTATATACACTGAAATATCATTACAACCAATTAAATTATAAACAATATGTCAATAGAGAGTGGTCAAATTGTACTGTGTGTAATAGTGGCATGTGACAAAAGATTGTAATTTTTTAAGGATCACAACCTTATAACATATCAAGTCGCCATTAAGGTATTTTTTAAAATCATTATATTACGCTCCCCATGTTTTGAGAGCACACTGTATCACTTTTTAGCATTTCACGTCAAATTACAGCAGTATACTAATTAGTGATTTTTGTAAATATATTATTGCAACCTATCCTCGTTTAGTACTAAATGATAACATCACTGCTTTAGGGGTAGCTCCTATCTAGATCAACAGTTGATTGGTCTGGGTCACGTATCACAGCCACACCCCCACACACTCCCCTCTATGACTCTATCCTATCACAGAGCATTGTTACATTAACACACCAATGGGTTAGCACGACCTAACAACACATCAATTCGCCATCAAGGTATATTTTTATTATTTTAGATTTACACGCATCGTATAACAAGGGTTATATTAACTGGTAAGCAGGGATTCACTTAGGATAATTTACATCTCAGTATCGATCCGTATGTTTAGATCATACTTTCATTCCACCACATCGCTCAATCACATTCTAGCTGTCACAACAGTTTACAACGTATACACAGCACAGTTGATATTTATTATATGATCAAAACATCACAATAAAATAAATGAACACATATAGGTGAACATTATTAGTCACCATTTATAATGTATAGTAGAATTGACCTATACATAGGTTTCTGAATAAGAAACTAAAATAAGGAAATATTCGGAATAATATTGCCAGTAACATTAAGGTGATGATACTGATACAGATCATCAAGGAGGGGCATAATTGGTATATCAATTAAAGATGTATTCCATATGTAAAGTTCTATTATCTGAGAGTTCGATAGAGCTGGTAAGTTACCTCTAAGTACTTTTATATTGTTTTATGAGTGTGAATTTTGGGAACCATGTAAGAATTGTATATACACTGTATGATCAGACATATTACTGTGATTATGATCTATACCGGTTTATTGTGATATTTCATTGAACTCTATTCAATACAATGGTATATATGTGTATTATACATCTTTGAATATGGTAGACAGATTATTTTAGGACAGGTATGAGTCTGATGATCACACCTGTGAATGGAGGGAGGGGGAGGATCCAATTAAGGGAGTTTGTAGGAGAGGTATAAAAGCCAGTGTATCCATGTTATCAACAGATAGCTGATGAAACAGCTAGGTTTAAGCTGAGAAACGCGTTGCAATCTGTTGCACTTATAATTTTAATCACTTTGGGTAATATACATACCCAATGGTTTTAATATTGTTTTTAATAAAAAATATGCTTAACAACATGAAATCCTGAGCTTTATTGGATTGATCCCTGGTACACTTGGGCCACAACATCCGTTGGAGGATCAGTTTGCTGGGAAACTGTTAAGATCTCAGCCTGCGCCACTTAGCCCATTTGATGCTGCTTCACTTGTGAGTATATTTTCACTCCTTATCACTGATATCGTTGATTGCTTATGCAGTATTACACTAGGAGGCGCCTTCTTTTTGTTATCCTCATTCACAGATACCTTGGATTTCCTGACTTTTTTTTAAGGAAAAGAGCTGCCGTGATTACAATTTTCTTTCCACTGTTGGTCTATTAGTACAGAGGACTGGATTTGAGACTGTTCACACACAGGAATATCCAACAAACACTCAGATAAGACCAATCATTTTGTGTACATTTTGTATACCTTTGTGCACACTGCATTCATCTTTTTTTGGTGTGTCTATATATGCTATCTGAATCTGTATATCTAATGTGATAAGTCAATCAATTCTGTGGGATGTCATATATACAATTAATAGGTTTGACTTGTTAAGCGCCCCCTAGAGTTGGACACGAGTGTGTCATCAACAGTTTACGTATGAATTTAAGTGCATTAGAGCCCTTTGCTGCCAAGTAGATAAAAAAAATATGTACAATTATATTTATGCAATATTAATATTTAAAGGGACAGTCTATTGCAATTTTGTTTTTGCTTAAAAAGATAGATAATCCCTTTATTACCCATTCCCCAGTTTTTCCCAGCCAGCATGGTTATATTAATATACTTTTTACCTCTGTGATTACCTTGTATATAAGCCTCTTCTGACAGCCCTTATCACATGGTTAGTTATTTATTATCTATTGACTTGCATTTTAGGCGATTAGTGCAGTGTCATACACAACTCCACTGGAGAGAGCACAATGTTATCTATATGCCCCTCGTGAATAAGCAGTCTTTTGTTGTGAAACGCTAATAAACAAGCATTTAATAAGAGGCTGTCTGTAGTGACTTAGAAACAGGAAGAAATTTAGAGGTTTCAATGTTATGAAGTATATTAATATAACAATGTTGGTTGAGCAAAGCTGGGGAATGAGTAGTGAAGGCATTATCTATCTTTTTAAACAATAACAATTCTGGTGTAGACTGTTCTTTTAAAAAAGTGTTATACTGTGTATTTAGTGTAAATATTTCTTATTCTAATAATCTGCAGAATATGTTTTAAATATGTTAAAATAGATATTTCTACATGTATCCGTATATATCTATACCTATATATAATTATGTATATATATATATATATATATATATATATATATATATATATATATATATATATATATAAATATATATATATATATATATATATATATATAAATAAATATATATAATATAGGTATAGATATATATTGTACCACATTTGTATCAGATATATGTATAGATATGCATTAATGAATAAATAAAACATATTCTGCTATGTGAAGAACATTATAACTTATATTTTGGGTTGTGGATTATTTTTTCAGCATTTGGCTGTTTATTTTTATCCCTTTCTGTCTAGTGACTCTTGCTTGGAGTTCCACATCTTGGGTATTTGATATCCCATACGTCACTAGCTCATGGAATCTTGCCAATTACATGAAAGAAAACATAATTTATGTAAGAACTTACCTGATGAATTAATTTCTTTCATATTGGCAAGAGTCCATGAGCTAGTGATGTATGGGATATACTGTACAATCCTACCAGGAGGGGCAAAATTTCCCAAACCTCAAAATGCCTATAAATACACCCCTCACCACACCCACAATTCAGTTTAACGAATAGCCAAGTAGTGGGGTGATAAAGAAAGGAGTAAAAAGCATCAACAAAGAAATTTGGAATAATTGTGCTTTATACAAACAAATCATAACCACCATAAAAAGGGTGGGCCTCATGGACTCTTGCCAATATGAAATAAATTAATTTATCAGGTAAGTTCTTACATAAATTATGTTTTCTTTCATGTAATTGGCAAGAGTCCGTGAGCTAGTGACGTATGGGATATCAAATACCAAAGATGTGGAACTCCATGCAAGAGTCACTAGACAGAGAGGGATAAAAATAAACAACAGCCAAATGCTGAAAAAATAATCCACAACCCAAAATATAAGTTATTCTCATGAAAAAAAGAAAAAATTCAAACATCAGCAGAAGAATCAGACTGAAACAGCTGCCTGAAGAACTTTTCTACCAAAATCTGCTTCAGAAGAAGCAAATACATCAAAACGGTAGAATTTAGTAAATGTATGCAAAGAGGACCAAGTCGCTGCTTTGCAAATCTGATCAACTGAAGCTTCATTCTTAAAAGCTCACAAAGTGGAGACTGGTCTAGTAGAATGAGCTGTAATTCTCTGAGGCGGGGCTTGACTCGACTCCAAATAAGCTTGAAGAATCAAAAGCTTTAACCAAGAGGCCAAGGAAATAGCAGAGGCTTTCAGACCTTTCCTAGGGCCAGATAATATAACAAATAGGCTAGAAGTCTTTCTGAAATCTTTAGTAGCTTCAACATAATATTTCAAAGCTCTTACCACATCCAAAGAATGTAAGGATCTTTCCAAAGAATTCTTAGGATTAGGACACAAAGAAGGAACAACAATTTCTCTACTAATGTTTTTAGAATTCACAACCTTAGGTAAAAATTCAAATAAAGTCCACAAAACCGCCTTATCCTGATGAAAAATCAGAAAAGGAGATTCACAAGAAAGAGCAAATAGCTCAGACACTCTTCTAGCAGAAGAGATAGCCAAAAGGAACAATACTTTCCAAGAAAGTAGTTTAATGTCCAAAGAATGCATAGGCTCAAACGGAGGAGCCTGTAACACTTTCAAAACCAAATTAAGACTCCAAGGAGGAGAAATTGATTTAATGACGGGCTTAATACGAACTAAAGCCTGTACAAAACAGTGAATATCAGGAAGTTTAGCAATCCTTCTGTGAAATAAAACTGAAAGAGCAGAGATTTGTCCCTTCAATGAACTTGCAGACAAACCCCTATCCAAACCATCCTGGAGAAACTGTAAAATTCTAGGAATTCTAAAAGAATGCCAAGAGAATTTATGAGAAGAACACCATGAAATGTAAATCTTCCAAACCAGATAATAAATCTTCCTAGAGACAGATTTACGAGCTTGTAACATAGTATTAATTACTGAGTCAGAGAAACCTCTATGACTTAATACTAAGCGTTCAATTTCCATACCTTCAAATTTAATGATTTGATATCCTGATGGAAAAACGGACCTTGAGACGGTAGGTCCGGCCTTAACGGAAGAGGCCAAGGTTGGCAACTGGACATCCGAACAAGATCTGTATACCAAAACCTGTGGGGCCATGCTGGAGGCACCAGCAACACAAACGATTGTTCCATGATGATCTTGGAGATCACTCTCAGAAGAAGAACTAGAGGCGGGAAGATATAAGCAGGTTGATAACACCAAGGAATTGTCAGCACATCCACTGCTTCCGCCTGAGAATCCCTGGACCTGGACAGGTATCTGAAAAGTTTCTTGTTTAGATGAGAGGCCCTCAGATCTTTTTCTGGAAGACCCCACATCTGAACAATCTGAGAAAACACATCTGGATGTAGAGACCACTCCCCTGGATGTAAAGTCTGACGGCTGAGATAATCCGCCTCCCAATTGTCTACACCTGGGATATGAACTGCAGAAATTAGACAAGAGCTGGATTCCGCCCAAACAAGTATCTGAGATACTTCTTTCATAGCTAGGGGACTGGGAGTCCCACCCTGATGATTGAAATATGCCACCATTGTGATATTGTCTGTCTGAAAACAAATAAACGGTTCTCTCTTCAACAGAGGCCTAAACTAAAGAGCTCTGAGAATTGCACAGAGTTTTAAAATATTGATTGGTAATCTCGCCTCTTGAGATTTCCAAACTCCTTGTGCTGTCAGAGATCCCCAGACAGCTCCCCAACCTGAAAGACTCGTATCTGTTGTGTTCACAGTCCAGGTTTGCCGAACAAAAGAGGCCCCTTGAACTAAACACTGGTGATTTAACCACCACGACAGAGAGTGTCGAATATTGGGATTTAAGGATATTAATTGTGATATCTTTGTATAATCCCGGCACCATTGATTCAGCAGGCAAAGCTGGAGAGGTCTCATGTGAAAACGAGCAAAAGGATTTGCGTCCGATGCTGCAGTCATGAGGCCTAAAACTTCCATGCATATAGCCACTGAAGGGAATGACTGAGACTGAAGGTGCCGACATGCTGCAACAAATTTCAAACGTCTCTTGTCTGTTAGAGACAGAGTCATTGACACTGAATCTAACTGGAAACCTAAAAAGGTGACCCTTGTCTGAGGAATCAAAAAACTTTTTGGTAAAATGATCCTCCAACCATGTTTTCGAAGAAACAACACAAGTTGATTTGTGTGAGATTCTGCAGAACGTAAAGACTGAGCTAGTACCAAGATATCGTCCAAATAAGGAAACACTGCAATACCCTGTTCTCTGATTACAGAGAGTAGGGCACCCAGAACCTTTGAAAAGATTCTTGGAGCTGTTCCTAGGCCAAATGGAAGAGCAACAAATTGGTAATGCTTGTCTAGAAAAGAGAATCTCAGGAACTGATAATGTTCTGGATTATTCGGAATATGAAGGTAAGCATTCTGCAATCTATTGTAGACATATAATGTCCTTGCTGAACAAAAAGCAGAATAGTCCTTATAGTCACCATCTTGAAATTTGGTACTCTTACATAACGATTCAAAATTTTCAGATCCAGAACTTGTCTGAATGAATTTTCTTTCTTTGAGACAATGAATAGATTTGAATAAAACTCCGGGCCTTGTTCCTGAAAAGGAACCGGCATGATTACCCCTGAAACCTCCAGATCTGAAACACACTTCAGGAAAGCCTGAGCTTTTACTGGATTTACTGGGATGCGTGAGATAAAAAATCTCCTTACAGGAGGTCTTACTCTGAATCCAATTTGGTACCCCTGAGAGACAATGCTCTGAATCCATTGATTTTGGAAAGAATTTATCCAAACATCCTTGAAAAACCTTAATATGCCCCCTACCAGCTGAGCTGGAATGAGGGCAACACCTTTGCGGACTTAGGGGCTGACTTTGGTTTCTTAAAAGGCTTGGATTTATTCCAATTTGAGGAAGGCTTCCAATTGGAAACAGTTTCATTGGGGGAATGATTCGGTTTTTGTTCCTTATTTTGATGAAAGGAACGAAAATGATTAGAAGCCTTAGATTTGCCCTTAGGTTTTTTACCCTGAGGCAAAAAAACTCCTTTACCCCCAGTAACAGTTGAAATAATAGAATCCAACTGAGAACCAAATAAATTATTACCTTGGAAAGAAAGAGATAGCAATCTAGACTTAGATGTCATATCAGCAATCCAAGATTTAAGATTAAAAGGGCCTTTTGCGGGCATTGCCCCAAAGAAATCAGCTCTTTTACCTGTAAAAAAAATTAAAAAAACACCCCCCAACAGTAAAACCCACCACCCACACAACTAACCCCCCAAATAAAAACCTCCCCATTGCCCCATTGCCCTGAAAAGGGCATTTGTATGGGCATTGCCCTTAAAAGGGCATTTAGCTCTTTTTCAAAAGCCCAAACGCTAATCTAAAATTAAAACCCACCCAATAAACCCTTAAAAAAGCCTAGCACTAACCCCCGAAGATCCACTTACAGTTTCTGAAGAGCCGACATCCATCCTCAACAAAGCAGCAGAAGTCCTCATTGAATCTGGCAGAAGTCTTCATCCAAGTGGGCCGACATCTTCATCCAACCGGGCAGAAGTCTTCAATGACGTCATCAAAGATGGTGTCCCTTAGATTCCGATTGGCTGATAGAATGCTATCAGCCAATTGGAATTAAGGTAGAACAAATCCTATTTTTCCCATAGGCTTCAATGGGGCTGCGCTATGGAGCTTTTCTTTCTGCGATCGCAGGTGTTTCTGTTTTTCTGACCTGCTCTCCCCATTGATGTCTATGGGGAAAGCGTGCACGAGCACGTCAAAACAGCGCTTGTTTTTGGTGCGGTTTGGAGCTTAAAAGTACCATATCGCCCACAAAAGCCGTGTTTTTTAAAACTTGTAATGGCTGCCTTTTGTTGCGTTTGTTAATTTCCCTATAGCTCTCAAAACTCGTAATCTAGCTGATAGTTAATTGACCTGTGCATTTATTTTAATTACCCATACAAGACAACTAAGCAAGCAGCAAGCAAAATAAATCATAAATGAATATAGATTAAAAGAAAACTGAGAAGTCATGAAATAAATATTAAAAGTGAAAGGGTGAAAGTTTGGATGATTTTGGCTTCATTATTATCAGGAATATAACATTTGTGTTAAGATTGTCCTAAAACATTTGACTTTTTGGTTATAAATCTCAGTTTAAACTGACATTTAGGGGCCAATTCACAAATGGAGTGTGTACAAGGATCCCAGCTAGGAAACCTGTCTGCCTGCGTTCAGGGTGACAGTGGCGGTCTTCACCACCCACATTTAACTTTGCACAAGCGAGTATTTGTGAAACTATGCCCCTGATTTCACATAACCAATTGCATAAGAGCAAGAATTGTCAGTCACCCTGGACAGATTAGTCAAGTCCAGTTCCACCAAGATTTGGAAGCATTGGTATAAATGGAGTACTTAGTGTGATGTGAGGTTTTGCAAATGTAATTACAAAATTGATCAACTTGGGCCTTAGTAGGTGGATTCATTTTTAGACCAGTTTCAATTCCTTCATACATAAGATGAAGATAATTAACATGACCATTAGACAAAGTAGAATTGTATAATTGACATATACATAATAAAAAAACAGTACAATAGCACTTTACATTTCTTTTGGCAAATGTTAAAGTTATTCAATCCCCCCCCCCCCCATATCATTTGACAAACCTCAGCCAATCACAAAACACATGCATGGCTGTATATATACTGTTTTCTCTTGCACATGCTCAGTAGGATCTTGTGCCTCAAAAAGTATGCATATAAAAAAGATTGTGCATATTGTAATAATAGAAGAACATTGGAAATATTTTTTTTAAAACTTGCATGTCCTATCTATCTGAATCATAAAAGTTTAATTTTGACTTTAGTGTCCCTTTAAAACATGCATAGTTTTCTTTTTCAGACATAAAATTTAATTGTTTGGGTTTCATGTTCACTTTCATTACAACAATCATCTGCAGCTTTAACAATATATTAAACACAATTTCTTAAATGACAATTTTACTTATCCAACACTACCTAGAGAGGCCAAATTTAAATTCTGTAACTTGCAAATGCAGCAAATCAAATAGCTAGTTTTGTCACTTTTCAGCACTTTAAAAACCTAGGTTACAGGGGGAACTTCCGGGCAGCATCCCTATCCAGACTCATAACTGCATGCTGCTCCAGCTTTCCAGCAATATCCCTAAGCTAGTGTATTCTGAAGGCACTAAACATAACATAAATTAATAGATCTGAAATCTCTTATAGGAGATGCATCTTTTGAGCCCAGTATTGAAGGAATTAGCTGCTGGCATCAGTGCTCGTAGCCACTTTAAGATCTTGGCCCGCATTATACCCCCCGGTAGGGCACTTTGAGGCCCTGTCATTAAGAAGCACATCTAATCTTTTCAGAGATTACCTACCCAAGACGCTACCTACTAATCTTCACCATTAACTATCGCTATTGTTGCCATACCTGACCTGTGGTGAGCCGCTCTCTTAAAGAGATTGTGCCGATGGCGGCCACGTGGGAGGATGAGCTGCTTCTGATCCTGGAGGGTCATTTTGCGAGATTGGAGCGATCGCTGATGATGGTTTTTCAGCACACCGCATGCAGTGACCTGCCTGACCCTGCCTGACAAAAAGGAGTGTGTCGCACTTACTCGGGATACGTACCCAAGTGGAGAAGCTCTTGTGGATCCCTGTGGAGATGCCGACATGCTACACATGTCGAACAAAACAGCTCCACAAAGAGATTTCAGGTCCATCAACACAGCTGACCTACCGACAGAACAGACACTACAGTCTGGTCAGCATATAGTGAAACTACTTTTTAATACTCCACAGATTGAGGGGCTAGTACCAGAGGACACCCAAGGGGACACATCATTGGGTTAATTTCTATGCTTGTTTCAGCTTCAAGTCCTATTGTGTGGTGGAGGAGTGGGCTGTATTGGACTGCATGTACAGCTTTTGCAACTGTTCAGATGGACACTTACGACGGATCTCTTTCCACATATGTTTGGTTTTGGACCCACTCTTGAAAAGCCTGTATATCCTGACTCACGCACACTTCAAAGATCCGGAGTGGATTGAAGTTATGTAATCACCCGTATATCTGCTTACCGGAGGACACTGTAAATTAAGCTTTAGGACTTATCTGTTCTGCAGATTCCTCCAGCAAGTGCCGCTGATACCAACTTACTGTTTTTATTCTTGAGAGATGGGGGTTAATATACACTTATTTATGATGTCTATTTACAGGCCCATTAGGGTATCTAACTTTAGTTGAAGAGATTACCACTACATGCCAGGTCTAACTTTGCTATATGGGAACATATACCGGGCCTACAATACCTCACCAAACAATTCCCATGCCTTATAGTTTAGAAGTTAGGCTTGTATGACTCTATGAGGCCTACTTATCAAGCCGTCAACTTACTTGCATTCGCCGGCACCAATACGCTCGCCTGACATCGCCTAACATCGCGGCCAAGGACCTGAATACACTCTCCATATTTAACAAAAAAGCTGTCAAAAAGCCGTGCACCAAGTACGGGGCGATGAGCAGCAGACTGTTGTTAACTAACAGTCATCAATCTCGCTGCTATTCGGCTTCACAGCTTTATTTGTATACTGTAACTAAACACCGCCACTATACTAAAATGTTTAACCCCTATCCCACCACTCCCGGACCCCGCCGCAACTAAATAAAGTTATTAACTCCTATTCCGCTGCTCCCCGACACCGCCGCAACTAACTAAATGTATTAACCCCTAAACCTCTGGCCTCCCACATCACTACCACTTACTAAACCTATTAACCCCTAAACCGCCAGCCCCCCACAACTCAGTTACACAAAATAAAAAATAAATAATCAAAGATTTAAACTAATTACACCTAATCTGAGAGCCCTATGAAAATAAAAAAGCCCCCCCCCCCCAAAAAAAAAAAAAAAAAAAAAAAACCTAGCCTACAATAAACTACCAATGGCCCTTAAAAGGGCCTTTTGCGGGCATTGCCCCAAAGAAATCAGCTCTTTTACCTGTAAAAAAAATAAAAAACCACCCACCAACAGTAAAACCCACCACCCACACAACCAACCCCCAAATAAAAACCTAATCTAAAAAACCTAAGCTCCCCATTGCCCTGAAAAGGGCATTTGCATGGGCATTGCCCTTAAAAGGGCATTTAGCTCTTTTTCAAAAGCCCAAACACTAATCTAAAATTAAAACCAACCCAATAAACCCTTAAAAAAGCCTAACACTAACCCCCGAAGATCCACTTACAGTTTCTGAAGAGCCGACATCCATCCTCAACGAAGAGGCAGAAGTCCTCATCGAATCCGGCAGAAGTCTTCATCCAAGTGGGCCAACATCTTCATCCAACCGGGCAGAAGTCTTCAATGACATCATCCAAGATGGTATCCCTTAGATTCCGATTGGCTGATAGAATTCTATCAGCCAATCGGAATTAAGGTTTAATAAATCCTATTGGCTGTTGCAATCAGCCAATAGGATTGAGCTCACATTTTATTGACTGATTGGAATAGCCAATAGAATGTGGGCTCAATCCTATTGGCTGATTGGATCAACCAATAGGATGAAAGCTCAATCCTATTGGCTGATTGTAACAGCCAATAGGATTTTTTAAACCTTAATTCCGATTGGCTGATAGAATTCTATCAGCCAATCGGAATTAAGGTTGAAAAAATTTACATTCATTGTAAAGAAGATGTCGAACGAAGAGGATGCTCCACGTCGGATGTCTTGAAGAAGGAGCCGCTCCATGCCGAATGGATGAAGATAGAAGATGCCGTCTGGATGAAGACTTCTGCCCGGTTGGATGAAGACGTTGGCCCACTTGGATGAAGACTTCTGCCGGATTCGATTAGGACTTCTGCCGCTTCGTTGAGGATGGATGTCGGCTCTTCAGAAACTGTAAGTGGATCTTTGGGGGTTAGTGTTAGGCTTTTTTAAGGGTTTATTGGGTGCGTTTTAATTTTAGATTAGGGTTTGGGCTTTTGAAAAAGAGCGAAATGCCCTTTTCAGGGAAATGGGGAGCTTAGGGTTTTTAAATTAGGTTTTTATTTGGAGGATTGGTTGCGTGGTTGGTGGGTTTTACTGTTGGGTGGTATTTTTTTTTTTACAGGTAAAAAGAGACAATTTCTTTTGGGCAATGCCCCGCAAAAGGCCCTTTTAACGGCCATTGGTAGTTTATTGTAGGCTAGGGTTCTTTTTAATTTTGGGGGGGCTTTTTTAATTTCATAAGGCTCTTAGATTAGGTGTAATTAGTTTAAATCTTTGATAATTTGTTTTTTATTTTGTGTAACTTAGTGTTAGTGTTTTTTGTAACTTAGTTGTTAGATTTTGGTAACTTTGTAATTTGTAATAGTAGATTAAAATTATTTGAGTAGGGTTAGGTTTTTAAATATATAATACATTTAATTTAATTTGTAGTTTAATGTAATTTTAGTATAACAGTTAGGGTAGATTAATTATTACTTTAATATAGTTTAATGTTATTTTAGTGTAACAGTTAGGGTAAGTTAATTATTAGTTTAATATAGTTTAATATAGTTTAATGTAATTGTAGGATAATAGTTAGGGTAGATTAATTATTAGTTCAATATAGTTTAATTTAAATCTACAGGTAAGTTTAAATTTATTATAAGATACGGATGATTTAATATTTAATATAAAGTTAGTGGGTTGTTAGGTTTAGGGGTTAATAAGTTTAGTAAGTGGTACTGATTTGGGAGGCTAGTGGTTTAGGTGTTAATAACTTTATCTAGTTGCAGTGGGCTCCGGGATCGGCGGGATAGGGGTTAATACTTTTATGTAGGTGGCGGCGGTGTCGGTTGGCAGATTAGGGGTTAATAATAAAATGTAGGTGGCGGCGGTGTTGGAGCGGCAGATTAGGGGTTAATAACATTATGTAGGGGGTGGCGATATTGGGGGAGGCAGATTAGGGGTGTTTAGACTCAGGGGTTATGTTAGGGTGTTAGGTGTAAACGTAACTTTTATTCTCTCATATGAATCAATGGGATATCGGGCAGCAGCAAACATGAGCTTTCTCTGCTTTCAGACTCCCATTGATTCCTATGGGCCGAAATAGTGGTGAGCGTACTTGGTAGATATTTGTTAACTAGCAAAAGTAGTCAGATAGTGACAAATTTGCATTCGTAACATCTGTAGTGACATAAGCATCTGTGTTGGACTGAGACCGGCGGATCGTATGTTACGTCACAGATTTCAACATTTGCCGGTCTGTAGGCTTTGATAACTAAGGGGAATCAGGCTCACCACAATTAGACTGTGGAATTCCAGCGTATTTGCGGTTGACATCTTGATAAATATCCCTCTATGTCTTCACCTACTTTGCCTGTTAGTGTTTTCATGTGTTCCTGAGATTATTTTGAGCTATGCTCATCTAAATGGTTATATGTTAATATGTCTCTCCCTTAACTAGTTAATGTTCATATGTTTGAGCTACTGATCCTCTATAGCTTACTTCAGCATGGCATCTCATAGTTGTACCAGCAAGAGATATCATTATATATATATATATATATATATATATATTTTTTTTTTTTTCAAAAGCTTTATTGAACATAAAATCACTGCATGCAACGTAGAATTAAAACAGTTACATATGCAACAGTGTGGTAACAATGATTCCATATACATGATACATTTTTTCGACATATATGAGTTGTGGGTATATTTATTGTTCAATGGACAAATTTAGATTGCATAGGTAAGTTATTTAAACTAGGTAAGAAAGAAATTAATTCAATTAAGTGACTGAGAAAATACAATGAACAATTCAAATGGATGTATAAATATATATTCATACGTACATGGTTCCTGCAGAGGCGTAAATTGTTGTGTCAGTGATTATCGGGCTCTTGAAATTACCTTCTGTTCAAGTTAAGGTAATAAGAGAAGGCGTCTGGTCTGTCAGCTAAGGGTAGTCAGTGAATGTGAGTTTAAGAAGTGGATGTTCTGGTGGTGGGTTTGAGTGTGGGGGGTGTCTAATTAAGATATTCCTCCCACAAAAAGTATATCGAGTGATAGTCGGCTATTCGTTTGTTACGAGTAAAGCGATATTTTTCTAGTTGGAGAGACTGAGTAGTTGTTTCTCTCCAGACCTGGATAGATGGAAGTGTATTGCATTTCCAATTTTTGGGAATTAGTCGTTTTGCTGAGTTTGTCATGATTGTCAGTAGAGCTAGTCGGAGTTTGCAAGTTATTTTGGTAAATTTATTAAAGATGAAAAACCAGATGTCGAGTTTAAGACTTAGAGATAGAACTTTTTCGAATTCGACTCTGATAGCTTCCCAATATTTTTGGGCTGTTGGGCACGTCCACCAGATGTGTGTGGGGGTGCCAATGTTTTGGCAACCTCTCCAACACTCCGGCGAGTGTGTAGGGAAAATGGTGTGAAGTCGGTGGGGTGTGTAGTACCATCTATATAATAACTTAACATTAATTTCCATTACATATATGGATGAGGAAGATTTTGTCATGCAGGAGATTTTTTGCCATTCCTTAGGGGTTTGTGTAATGCCAATCTCTGTTTCCCACTTTTGTGTGTACGAGGGGAATGACGTGCTGCTCGGCTGCATAAGTAATTGGTATGTAAAAGATAGAAAGCCCCTGTGTAGGGTGTCGAAGATGCAGCTGCTTTTGAAACCTGTATGGGAGCGAAAAAGTAGTAGCTTATGTGGATGTTTGACAAGGAAGTCTGTTAGAGATATCATTATATATTAAGAAGAACCCAGATTTCTTATATTCAAACCACATGGGGCTGGTTATATTGCTCTTGCATAACGTGTATTTCACAATTGTGAGTTATCTGATTTGTATAAACAGGAAGATTTGCAGCTCCAATAATCTAGTTTATAATTATCTAATTGTCTAATGTGTAACAGCCTTTCTGTCCTTAGCTCATATACTATCAGGTTTTTTGTGAGGAACTCGTATCCGTATTTACTCCTATTATGTTGGATATAGTCATTAATTCACGTGTATATCCCATATAGTTCCATTTTTTAGAGAATATAATGGGTATATCACATGTGTTAGACCCTGGAGCAATGGATAATGACGAATCCCAAGCACACTTTTAACACAGCATTCAGTACTTTACATACTCTCTGTAATTTATTGACTGTCTATTTTGCGGTCAACGGCCACAATGGCGTGGTATTCCAGTGCAGGTCATAATTGCGGTAAAGTCAGACTTGAGATTTGTCTCCAAAACCATATTAAATTCTTATAAATTCCCTCTATTATTTAGAGGAGTATTTTTTGTTCACAGTATCTCTCCCTTGCAATCTCACTAATAACTAAACATCCTAATATTCTGCAACAAGAAGTAATACAAGTCCCTTCATCGCTGTATAAGATGACATACAAATCACTAATTGCATATTCTATTTCTGGACAATTTGCTTATATTTTGATGATGTTATGTTCATCATCAGGTTTATTTTCTAGCATGTACAATCTGTGTGGTGCATCATACCCCTATCTTTTCTCTTTTCACTGTTCATATTCATTGCAAGTTATGTCATTGTTAGTGAGATTTATGAATATGTCCTGTATGTGCCTTTGTGATCTCTACTAAGTTGGGTAGGTAACATTTTTATATATGAGTTTAATTCCTAAAACTAAAAGTAAACTAAGGTCCACCATTTGAGACCCAAGAGTGGTCTCCTTCCTTTCAAAGTTTCCTTCTGTAGATAACATTTCCGGTATTACTAGGAGGTCAAAAAGTGGCCTCAGATATCATGTAGAGGGTATATAGTTCAACTGGCAAGAAATACGTATATTAAGATCTTTGAAATGTGTCACATTAATCTGGAATGTATATTCTTTTTCTAACTGGATTTATGTATTAGGACAAATTTTCACTGTGTTGTTTTTTTTCCGTTTTTTTCTTTGTATTGACAAGTACTGTAATATGCCTTGACCTGGACTTAAATAAAAAACAAAAAAAACCTAGGTTACAAATTGGACTTTAGTAGGTGATTTATTTTTTTAGAGGACCAATTTCAATTCCTTTATTCATAAGATAAAAGAAATAAAAACCTGCAGAGTTTTCCTCATCAGACATACAATGCAAATTTTTGGTTTTCATGTGAACTTTCATTATATTTTGAAAATCATTATTCTGCATAAAATAAACTACAAGCTTTGCGCTTTCATTCCAGCATAGTCTCTTAAATGATGGCAATGATTTTAGGAGAAGCTGCATATAATCACATAGATTGAATTATGTGGCTGTCACAGTAATAATAGCAATAAAGTTTTTAATATCGAGAAAAACGAACATCATATTTTGAAGAAAATACAAGATATAATCTAAGAGCATCGCAGAGAATTTGCAGTAATAGCTGGGTAAAGTAACAAATTATATAGTGAGAGTGTATCCAGTTTATCTTCTATATATTTGAAGTGTATGTGTTCTATCAGCATATATATAGATAGGAATTTTTTAACAACATAGCAGCTGTGTAAAGTATTTAAGTATTAGGTGAGATTAATGTGTACTGTATATAAAACAATCATTATGAATTCTGATAATCCCACTTCTTTTTATAATGACACATTTGTATTTGTTCCCGCAAGAGCTATTTTAAACTAGCGTAGCACCAGAAATTCACTTATTAAAAAAAATACAAAACAATAGGTTAAAATTAAAGAACAAAATACATATTAACATTTTTATATTTTACTAACTGGGCTTTGTCATCTTGCAATCAAAATTGATTTTTATCAAATAAAGTGTAGTTTAAAATATTTAAATCTCCTATTGTACTGTAGTTTAGTGTTAATTTTCGAATTACTCTGTTAATTTGCATGAAAGTCATTTATCATCTACTTGCTGCCTTTATAAGGTCATTTGTGCAAATCAGTAGCCAGATTCATGGAAGTTTGGTCCTGTGAGATCCAACAAAGATGAAAGTCTACTCACATGATTCTGATAAAGTCTGGATGAACATAATAGAACACAATGTCATAAAAGGGCATTTATGCACATAAATTTGTAGTCAGTGAGATTAGATAATATGCACATTAATTCACTACATTATTTTTAAAAACAATTGTTTTTATTTTCACTGAACTATTGTTCATTTACAGTTATTATCTGTTATTTTTTTTATTCCCATTATAGGGTTAGATTACAAGTGGAGCGCTATTTTAACTTGCTTCTGTAAAGAGGCAAATTTGCCGTTTTCGGGGGTATGTTAAATAATTACCCATTACAAGTGACTGGTTACTGCTCTCACAAGCTCACAGGAGCACTTTGCGCTTAGTGCAATTAACCAGGGGTCAGACCTCTGGTTAATTTAAAAAAAAAATATGTGCCCCCATTGCCCCCCAAATAAAGTGGACAGTAGTTAAAAATTAAATAAAAATATTAGCATCTGCACTAAGCGGTTATAATGGGCTGTAGTGATGGGATGTGGGGTGTTTAAAAAAAAAAACAGCTTTGAAAGTGCATTTACATTGAGGTGAATGGGGACTGTTTTTTTAGTGTAAATATATATGTATATGCATATATATATATATATATATATATATATATATATATATATATATATATATATGTGTTAATATATGTATATACCTATACACATATTAACACATAAATATATATGTATATATTTATATACATACATATTTTTAATTTGCTGCCCCACACTACGCAAACTATCCCCTGCACTGCGCTAGGTGGTTTGCCGTGCCTCAAGGCATAAGAACGAGGCTCCCATTGGAGCCTATGAAAGGCTTCCAGGCAATGCGAACGCGAGGTCACATTAGCATTGTGCCTAATTTGTAATACCAGCGCACATTTACGAGTGCTGGTATTACTGAGTGGAGCACTGCAGTCGCAATCTAGGCCATAGTATTTTATTCATATTTCACTATATGTTTTTGTGTTTTAAGATTTTTAAATAAATAAATATATTTCATAATGCCATCTAGTTTAACAATAGCGTTATGACTATCTTTAAAGCATATTAACTAGACTGAAATTACTTTTATAAAATAGAAGATTGCCCTATTATGGACTAGATTTCAAGCGGAGCACAATCATTAGTGGGACCTAGAGCAAAAAATCACCCTGAACTTTGCAAATCATATTTTAAGGGAACAAAAGTGCACTAAGATGTGTTCACATGACTTAACCATGGTGCAGCAGTAAACACAGCCGCCCCAAGGGAATATCTGTGTGAAATATCACCCCTGCAACTGTAAAATCTGAAGCCTACACCCAGCTCTATATTTGGGCCATGTTGGAGCAATGAAATAGAGGTGGTATTTGACAGGGGTGGCACATAGAGAGAGCATCTGTTCTAGTAAACACTTTTTTTTTTGTTTTAAAGAAAAAATTGTTTGATATGCGGTCCATCAGCTGTTTCTTTTAGCATGCCATTTTGTGAAG
This sequence comes from Bombina bombina, assembly GCF_027579735.1. Lineage (NCBI taxonomy): Eukaryota > Metazoa > Chordata > Amphibia > Anura > Bombinatoridae > Bombina > Bombina bombina. The sequence goes on along the minus strand of NC_069504.1, from coordinate 935,262,871 downwards.
TTCAACTCAGCTGAACCTAAATCTTTTTAACAAGTAACTATGTTTGGGTTTAGATTGTAATGGTTAGAAAGTTGGGAAAGGTGTTTTTTCTTTTTTAAAATCAGACAGCCTTTGGTATGCAACAAGCAAATACCCACACTCAGCCTTAGGGGCCGATTTATCAATGTTTGTCCAATACGCTAGAGTGTATCATGTCGACAGACACCGCTGAATGCCAACAGCATAAGCTGTCAGCATTTAACATAGCACAAGCAGTTCTAGTGAACTGCTTGTGGAATGCCGCCCCCTGCAGATTTGCGTCCAATCGGCTGCTAGCAGGGGGTGTCAATCAACCTGATCATATAGGGTTGGGTGAATTGATGTCTGCTTCCTCAGAGGCAGCGGACCAGTTAAGGAGCAGTGGTCTTAAGACAGCTAATTCATAACTGCTGTTTCTGGCAAACCTGAAGACTCGCGTGGAAACAGAGGCATCAGAGGCCATTCGACCATTGATAAATTGACCCCTTAGTCTGTATATACAATCCAAAATTAATCTTCAGATCAATAATCCCACTTTGTCCTGATTTATGAAACTACAAATGATGAGGTGGCATATGCTACCTGTATTTATTTTCGTACAAGTGAAAACATGTCCGGCCCCTCCAACTGCTCCAGCAGATCAAATTGCATGAGAACTGGGCTTATTAATCATCCTTGATGATGTATAAAGGAGCCTGCACCACAATGACTCAAAAGCTACTTTTGCAGTTCCTAAATGTCGACCTAAGTGTGGGACATTGTTGCACCTATTAAAATGATTTTGGTTATAAATGCATAATTGTGGACTTTTTAAAACTAATTTGATATAGGAATAGAAGTTAGCCTCTAAATAAATTACATCTTCTTTGTTATTTAATGGTGTGTGGCACAGTACAAGGTTGGAATATTACAGAGCATTCCAGCAATATACTCTTTGAAAATTCTAAGGTCCACATGTATTAAACTGCGTTCGGACAATGCTCTCAACTTAAGAACTTGTTTTAGGTTCAGCACTCTGGATAGCGCTTGCTCATTGGTCGCTACATTTAGCCACCAATCAGCAAGTGCTACCCTGGTGCAGAACCAAAAATGGGCTCCCAAGCTTTACATTTTGGCTTTTCAAATAAAGCTAGTAATAGAACGAATAAAAATGATAATAGAAGTAGATAAGAAAGTTGCTTAAAATCGCATGCTCTATCTGAATCATAAAAGAAAAACATTGAGTTTATTAACCCTTTAAGCTTAGAAAACTGAAATTCTGAGCTCACCAGAGGGGCTGCATGCAAGCATATCTACAGAAAGCATACACCACTTTACACAGGGTCTCTTGATTTGACCTCTTGAATAGAACAAAATATGTTGTTTTGGGAGAGCACTTTTGTGCTTTAACTTTTCCAGTTAGCATGCACTTAAAACAGGAATTTATTGGCTTTTTTAAAGCGAGAACTTAAGCTCTAATATTAACAAAGTTTGTTTCCATAATTTTTTTAAAAAATACTTACATATGAGGGGCGAGATTACATATATGGTGCAGGCTTCACCGTAACTGCTGAAACCCGCACCACCCGTAATTTCACCTTGCACATCAGGGTATCACATATATGGCGTTGGCAGTTCATAAAGTGCCTTAAGTTGGATAAACTAGCAATGTCCAGAAATGTGCGTAAATACACATTTCTGGAGTTGCCAGTGACTTATGGCACGTTAGAAACTTCTGGCGCCTAAGCAAATAAAAAAAAAATATCAAATCTCCCGTAAAAGTGTAACCCTCCTGCCAAAAATAAACCTGACACGTAAAAAACCCTATATCCACAATCCCCCCACATCGCAACTAATAATAAAAGTATTAACCCCTAAACTGTCAACCCCCCACAACACAATATACCTAATTAAACTATTAAGCCCTAATCCGCCATTCACCCACATCGCAATCTACCTAGTAAAAGTATTAACCCCTAAATCCACCAACCCCAACATTGCAAACTACCTAATAAATGTATTAACCCCTAATCCGCTATTAACCCACATCGCAAAGTACCTATTAAAACTATTACCCCTAATCCGCCATTAACCCACATAGCAACAAACCTTATAAATCTATTAACCCTTAATCCGCCAAACCCACACAACGCAATCATTCAAATAAAACTCACCCCTAATCCACTGCCCACACAATGCAATAATCCTAATACATCTATTAACCCCTAAACCGCCAAATCCCACAACGCAAATAACTAATTAAATTACTAAGCCCCCTAACCTAACTCCCCCTAAACTAACCCCAATTAGCTAAATTAAAAAATACTAAGTTACAGATAAAATAAAAAAGCTAACATTACTTAAAAATAAAAAATAAATTAAATTAAATGAATCTAAGATTACAAAAAATAAAATAGTCTAACATTACATAAATTAATAAACCAAATTATCAAAAATAAAAAAATGAAAAATAATCCCTATGAAAATAAAAAAGCCCCCCCCAAAATAAAAACAACTCCTAATCTACTACTAAACTTCCAATAGCCCTTAAAACGGCCTTTTGTAGGGCATTGCCCTAAGTTAAACAGCTTTTTTACCTTAAAAAATACTAAGTCCTCCCTCTAAGAGTAAAACCCACCACCCAACAAACACCCCAAAATAAAAAAGAACTTAACACTAAAAAATCCTAAACTACCCATTGCCCCTAAAGGGGCATTTGTATGGGCATTGCCCTTAAAATGACATTCAGCTCTTTTAAGAGTGCCCACTAAATCCCTAATCTAAAAAAATTAAAAAATTAAAAAAAGCTGAAGTCTAACCCCCAAATAGGTACTCACGGTTCCTGAAGTCCGGCGGAGAAGGTCCTGTTCCAGGCCGTGAAATCTTCTTCCAAGAGGCCGACATCTTCTTCCAATCAGGAACCTCTTGCTTCTTTTTCCAGGACCAAGCCGGCGTGGAGCAGAGATGAGCGCAAAGCAGGGCTGGCGACCGCGGAGCCTCTTTGCACGATCGCCGCCGTACACTGAATAGCGAACTCAAGGTATGCATTTAAATATCGCGTCCCTTGTATTCCTATTGGCTGATTTGATTCTTCAAATTCAAATCAGCCAATAGGATGAGAGCTACTGATATCCTTTTGGCTGTTCAAATCAGTTTGGTGGATTAGGGGTTAATAGATGTATTAGGATTATTGTGTTGCCTGGGTTTGGTGGATTAGGGTTTAATTGATTTATAAGGTTTGTTGCGATGTGGGTTAATGGCGGATTAGTGGTTAATAGTTTTAATAGGTACTAAAAAAATTAAGAACTGGAAAAGAACAGAACAAAATAACAAGCTCTCTGAATTGATGATTTGCAAGAATAATTATAAATAAAGAAATAAAAAATAAATGTAGTGACAAACATGCCTTTTTTAAATTCGGCTTGTGTATTCGATTATGATTATAAATTTGTGACGAAAACAAGGATATTTGTCTATAAAATATTTTACCAGGAAGGAAAAATTGAGATTTCTCTCGTTTTCAAGTATATCCTGGGTTCCCAAAATATCTAAAAGAATGTCGTAACTAAATATAAAGAAAATGAAGAAATACTGATGAAATTCATCAGTATCCATTCTCTTCCCTTAAATTACCTGTAGCGGTTTGCTACTTACTTCTTGCGCACTGGAGAGCAACGCAGCTAATCCCAACACTTCTGCACAGAGCCCTGGCCCATGGTTTAATGTGGCAGATCTCAGAGTCTGAGTTAAAGGAGAAATTCCTTTAGTGAAGGCCCTGGGATATGTAAAGAAGGGTCAGGGTAAGTGCAGCTCTCCAGTACGCTAAATGTAAGAATAACGCTATGGTTAACTATTTCCACAGTAGCAAAGGAATATTAACATTAATTTAACAAAAAACAAATGTAAATGTTCTACGAATATTCAGTATTCGTTTTGGCCAAAAGATAAGAACAAACCATTTTTTTGCTGCTGTACAAGTCTGGTATATATTAGCTCATTGATTTTTTTTATATATCTATGTTGAAAATGGCATTTTGTTTTTGCTAGGAATCTAAAACCTAAATAAAAATGTGAAAAGAGCTAATTACCTTAAAAAATCACATAGGGGGATATTTATCAAGCCTTCAACCGCAAATATGTTGGAAGTCTACAGCGTAATTGTGGTGAGCTTGATCCGACCTAGTTATCAAAGCCTACAGACTGGCAAAAGTTTAAATCTGTGACGTAACATACGATCCGCCAGTCTCAATCCGACACAGAGCGATGCTTACTTTATTACAGATGTTCCGAATACACATTCGGCACTATTTGACACTTTTTAAAAGTTATCAAATAGTTAACAGGTACGCTTGCGGCTATTCCAGTCCAGCGTACCTGGTTTTCAATCTGCCACCCTGGAGGCCGTGGATGCCATAGGAATCAATGGGAGTCTGAAGCAGTGAAAGCTTATGTTCGATGCTGCCAGTTATCCCATTAATTTCTATGGTAGAAAAGTAACATTTACACCTAACACCCTAACATAAGCCCAGAGTCTAAACACCATTAATCTGCTGCCCTGATATTGCCACCACCTTCATAATGTTATTAACCCCTATTCCGCCATTCCCCGACACTGCCACAACTAAATAAATGTATTAACCCCTATCCCCCACTCCCAGACATCCATGCAGCCTTTGCTATCTTCATCCATCCAGCGCGGAGTGGATCCATCCTGAAGACATCCGTCACGGAGCTCCTCTTCAATATGGTCGCCGCCATAAACTGGAACTTGAATGCAAGTGACATCATCAGCCAATAGGATTTTAGCAGCTCTAATCCTATTGGCTGATTGAAACCTTTCAGCCAATAGGAATGCAAGGGTTGCCATCTTGGATGACATCACTTGCATTCAAGTTCCAGTTTACGGCGGCGACCGTATTGAAGAGGTGCTCCGTGCCGGATGTCTTCAGGATGGACCCGCTCTACGCCAGATGGATGAAGATAGAAGAGGCCGCATGGATGAAAACTTCCTGCCGCCCGGATGAAGGCTTCTTGCCGGCTGGATGGATCCTTCAAGCGGAACTTCAAAAACTGTAAGTGGATTATCTTCAGGATGGACCCACTCCACGCCGCCGGGATCAAGATAGAAGATGCCACCTGGATGAAGATTGAAGAGGTAGTCTGGATGAAGACTTCTCGCCGATTGGATGAGGACTTCGCTGCCGGGATAAAGATTGAAGAGGCCGATCGTTCAAGTGGGATTTCAAAAACTGTATGAGGTTTGTCGGGGGTTAGTGTTAGGTTTATTTTAGGTTTTTTTTGGGTGGCCTTTTCAGGGCAATGGGGAGCTTAGGTTTTTTAGATAGGATTTTTATTTGGAGGGGTGGGTTGGTTGGATGGTGGGTTTTACTGTTGGGGGGTGTTTGTGTTATTTTTTTACAGGTAAAAGAGCTGATTTCTTTGGGGCAATGCCCCGCAAAAGGCCCTTTTAAAGGCCATTGGTAGTTTATTGTAGGCTAGGGCTTTTTTTTTGTAACTTAGCATTTTTTTAAAATTATTTTAGTAATTTTTAATAGTAGATTTAAATAATTTGAGTAGGGTTAGGGTTTTTTAATATGTAATATAGTTAATTTAATTGGTAGTTTAATGTAATTTTAGTATAATAGTTAGGGTAGGTTAATTAATAATTTAGATTTAGTTTCTTTTAATTCTACAGGTAAGTTGACATTTATTTTAAGAATGAGATGTTGTAATTTTAATGTAAAGTTAGCGGGTTGTTAGGTTTAGGGGTTAATAGCTTAATTTAGTTTATGGTGATGTGGGGGGCTGGCGGTTTAGCGGTTAATAGTTCTAGTTAATGGTAGTGATGTGGGAGGCCAAAGTTTTAGGGGTCAATACATTTATTTAGTGGCGGCGGAGTCCGGGAGCAGCGGGATAGGGGTTAATAACTTTATTTAGGTTGCGGCAGGGTCAGGGAGTGGCAGGATAGGGGTTAATACATTTTATTTAGTTTGTGTCAGTGAGCGGCGGAATAGGGGTTAATAACTTTATTTAGGTTGCGGCAGGGTCCGGGAGTGGCAGGATAGGGGTTAATAAATTTGGTTTAGGTTGCGGCGGTGTTGGGGAGCGGCGGGGTAGGGGTTAATAACTATTAAAAATGCGGTGGGGTCCGGGAGCGGTGGGATAGGGGTTAAACATTTTAGTATTGTGGCGGCGTTTAGTGACAGGGTATAAATAAAGTTGGTAAAAAGCCTAATAGCAGCGAGATTGATGACTGTTAGTTAACAACAGTCCGATGCTCAATGCCCCGTCCTTGGCGCGTGGCTTTTTGCCGTTTTTTTTTTATAAATATGGAGATCGTATTCAGGTCCGCGGCCGCAATGTTAGGCAATGTTAAGCGAGCGTATTGGTGCCGGCGAATGCAGCATAGTTGGGGCTTTGATAAATATCCCTCTTAATGTTTTTGTTTAATGTTTCTTTAGATTTTAGAGTTGAAATAATTAATATGTACAAAGGTCATAAATTTAAATGGACTGTAAAAAAAGATTTTTATATAAACGTTTTAGTTTAGTTTTCATTAATAATTTTGCTCTATTTTATGTTATTCAGCTTTGAACATTGAGCAATTTCTAATTCTCATAACTGGGAATGTATCCTGCAGACGTATCCTGCAGACATATCAAGGCTAACCCTCCTGCATATATGATTCTAATTGGTTTGGGACTAGATTACAGGTAGAATGTTAATTTATCACACTCTCCACTTGTAATCTGGCCTCTCCACTTGTAGTCTTGCCCTTTATTAGATAACAACTCCAAAACAATTTACTTTATACTAACACAAAGTTTAGGAGTCACCCTAGCATTATACTTACTTTTAGCGTGCTGGAGAGATGCTTTAATCCCAGCCCTTCTTCAGAGAGCAGATTACGGCCTATGGCCGAGTTTTGGGATTGTCAGGACTCTCCAGTTTGCTAGAGGAAAGTATTAAACCTGTAATTTAAAGGAAGAGAATAAATACTGACAAATTTCATCAGTATTTCTTCATTTTCTTTCAATTTAGTTGGTGCATTCATTCAAATATTTTTTTTTTCCTGAGAATGAAACAAATATCCATGTTTTCGTCATAAATTCATATTCGTAGTAAAGCGAATTCACAAGCCTAATATATAGAAGGCGTGCTTGTCAATACATTTATTTATTTATTGTAAAAAATAAAATACACATCAATTCAGAGAGCTGGCAATTTCCGTTTCTTCTCTTCTCTTCCGGTTCTTAAATTATTTTCTTTACTTTTTTTAAATGTTGAATAAACTGAATAAAAGCTTGTAGAGACCTCTACTAGTCAGTACCCAACGAATACCTTGCTGTGCACAAATATACATAAAAAAAAAACAATTTAATGTTTAAGGGACATGAAACCTAACATTTATCTTTCATGGTTCAGATAGATCAGTGCTTTCCAAACTGTGTGTCGGGACACACTAGTGTGTCGGCAGCAGTGTGTAGGTGTGTCCCTGCTTCAGCACAATTTTTTTTAAATTTGAATATTTTTTTTTGGTTTCTGACTTTCCTTCTGCCTGCTACGCATATCACATGGTTGACACGTGATTGATACCTAGGGGGGTCACAGATCATCTTAACCTATTGGCATAGCTCAGTGGGAAGTGAAACTATTCCCATTGGTGACTTTGACGGCACATTGGCTCCTGACTGTACATGTAGTCTCCTTAATTGGCTCGTGACTGCATGTGTAGTCAGTGAGTGGGACAGCAGTGTGTTTGCAGCGTGGGCAGTAGTCAATCGCACTCACCGAGCTCTGAGGGCTGCAGCTTAAAGGGACACTGAACCCAAATTTTTTCTTTCAGGTTTCAGATAGAGCATGCAATTTTAAGCAACTTTCTAATTTACTCCTATTATCAAATCTTCTTCATTCTCTTGGTATCTTTATTTGAAATGCAAGAATGTAAGTTTAAATGCCGGCCCATTTTTGGTGAACAACCTGGGTTGTTCTTGCTGATTGGTGGAAAAATCCATCCACCAATGAACAAGTGCTTTCCAGGGTTCTGAACTAAACAAATAGCTTAGATGCCTTCTATTTCAAATAAAGATAGCAAGCGAACGATGAAAAAAAGGATAATAGGAATAAATTAGAAAGTTGCTTAAAATTGCATGCTCTATCTGAATCATGAAAGAAAAAAATTGGTTCAGTGTCCCTTTAAACGCTGATCTGAAGTCAGAAGTCAGTAGGGTTTTTTTGCAACTAGCTCCCAGTAGTGCATTGCTGTTCCTGCTCTTGATATATGGATAGGAAGGGGAAGCTTAAAAATGCGAGTGTCTAATATTCCACCAAATATTCAGAAACTGTGTTCATCCCATCAACCTCATACATCCAATTAAAATAGTAAGTAGCTATTGGTGATATTAAACTTTTTTTTAATTCTTGCACATACTTACTGTTACTTGTAAATACATTTCGTTATTATCATTTATGTATGTGTCCGTATCTCTTAAAACAGGTTAGTTTAACCTCCTGTTTGCCAGTACAACTGAATTACTGTGTCGCGAAATGATGTAGGTCTGAAAAGTGTGTCACCCACATGCAAAGTTTGGAAAGCTCTGAGATAGATAATATGATTTTAAATAGGGTGACCATATTGCCGCTTTAAAAATGTACTCATATGAAAAATACATATGTCAGGACTGTTTAAAGAAATGTTTTGCATAAGAACCCTAACATATATATTTTTCATATGTGTCCCTTTTTAAGTGGCAATATGGTCACCCTAATTTTAAACAACTTTCCAATTTAGTTCTATTATCAAATTTGCTTCATTCTTTATGTATCCTTTGTTGAATATCAGCAATGTACTCCTTGGAGCTAGCTAGTGGGGCCAATAACAAGAGGCATGTATGTGCAACTACCAATCAGCAGCTAGCTCCCAGTAGTGCATTTCTCTATATGAGATTACATAGGAATGCCTTTTATCAAAGGATAATAAGAGAGCAAATAAGGTAATAGCAACAAATTGGAAAGTTGATTAAAATGGAATTTGCTATATGAATCATAAAGGTTCAATTTTGACTTTACTGTCCCGTTAACCAACTATTTTTATGTAATAAAATCTTAACATCCTATAATAGAAATTGTTTGCCTACAGTGTGCATTTAAGTTGATGAACACATTTTAAAGACTGTCTACCATTTAAAATAATGTTATGGGCTCCATTTATTAAGCTACAAATGCAACTCTGGAACCTCTTCACTTCAATAGTTAAGAAGCAGCAGTCACGCTGGACTAGTCCGACCGGAGTGATCAATAGGAAGCAGGGGGTGGCATTGCACATGAAGCCTCATGTGCAATGTTAAATGCGAGCAATGCCCACCAGCTGGGAGGAAGGGTTTGCAGAATCAAACTTTGTCTGCCCAGAGTCTTTTAAATGGGGCCCAATGTTTCAATAGCCTTTGGTAACTTTTATAACATCATTCCACTTTTTGGGTATAAACATTTCTCCTTTTCACTATTAGTATTCATTTTAGCATACTTGTTTAACCCTGTAATGACCAGCGCCGTTCCCTGTACGTCGTTGGTCTTTCTATGGGGGTGTGTGTGTGTTTAATAGTGTAATAGAGACTGCGCTATTTTAACAAGCCTGTAGGAGGGAGGGAGGGTCTAATAGCACGGTCTTCTCGTGGTCATTAGAGAGTTAAAATAAATTTGGGTAGCTAATAAATAATCGCTCAATTAACTAATATCTATACCTATCTATATATCTGGCTGGCTGGCTGTTTGACTGACTATCTATCTTGTTTGGGGGTTTTTTTTTAGTTTGTTTTTAATATATAGGGCTCTTATCCTTCTCTTAATAAACAGAGGAATATGATAGTTTAAACATATACAAAATACACACATATATGAAAACCCAAACACTGTACTTTCATCTTGAGCACTGCATGATATTCAGGCAGCAGAGGAATAAATGATTTTCACTGTCTGTAATGTTTCAAGGAAGGTAAAAGCTATATCAATAAAGAAATAAATGAAGTCTGTAATTGAATCCATTGTTACAAATCAAATGACGGCTTATTACATTGTTTTCAATATGCTATATAGATTTAAATATGAAAAGCCTCACAGATATTGATGTGTTCTTGTTATCTATTTTACAGCTTTTTTTGGATGTAAAGTCTGTATTATTATTGGTTGCTGTGCTCCACCTAGTGTATTTCTGTACAATATCACGTTTTGCATTAAAGAGAAACCACAACCTGGTATAAATCTGTGTCATTCTTTTTTTTCCCCCTACAATTCATAGAAATAAACAAGCTGCATAAATACATTATCGTTGTATTTGTAATATTAATGACTTGAGATCAAGAGCTTACGTCTTGAGAGGGTAAACATTTCTTGACTTAATTTGCTGTGTGCTTTTTTCATTGTCCTTGGTTTATAAAAATGAAATCTTCTAACTAAGATTTGTTTTTGTTTTTTTTGCAAAATAAATAAATATATATGGTAAAGCTATGGTAGTTTTAAGGAACTAGTTTAAAGCAATATTATCACAACTTTGTTTTAACTACTGCAGTAGTTATGAGAGTTCTTTAATCAAATCTACATTTTAAGTTTGACCATTATCTTTTTATTATTATTATTATTATGTAAACGTTTTAACTATAAATGCCAATTATTTCAATTATAGAAGAAACAGGAAGTGACATTTGTAATATTAACAGAGTGAAATGTAAACATTTAGTGTATGATATTTTAATATTGATCACACAAAATGTACCATAATCAAATTATACCTACATAAAAAATCACATGATCCATCAAGACTGAAAGGAACAGATTGGTTTACTCTCAACCATCGGATATTCTGATGTAGTGGATGCACTCAGGAGACCCTAGAGGACTATACCTCAGCACACAGCAAAAGCTGGTGTTCAGTATATTGCTATGCCTATGTTATATTTTTATATGGTACTGGCATTAAGACAATACACTGGGGAGATGTGTTTGCAAAATGAATCACTTTTACTCAGCTCCAAATGTAAGGAGATCAAATAATAGGTTCGCTTCAAGTGCCCCAGGGAAGGAAAATGTTGTCATGTTTTTGCAATTCTAGCCAGAAAGAAAGTCTGTGCAACAGACACATTCCCATGTTTCTACAAACAGGTCACTTCTATATAGATAGATCTCCCATCAATGTGTTATCATTATTACACAGCTTTGGAGGGATACTTTTATATAGAGCAATTATTCTTGGCTCCATAATGTCCAGTACGTTTATACAAAACAGAACCAATCTGAAACCGTTAAAAAACTTGGCTGACAAATTCTTAAAAAGCTCTTATAAGTAACTGAAAATACAAGTCCGGAAATGTAATTGGCAACTATTTGTCTACTCATTTTTATGTTCTTTTTAATTTCCTTGCTTTGTATTGTGTCTTTTGTAGTTACATATATTCAACAAATTATCTAAATGTTGCCTATAATCCTAGTATTCCTTGTAAGCTTCACATTGTTAAATAATTTATCCGTTAGAGCAGAGTTCTTTAAAAAAGGGGTCGGGACCAATTCCTGGGTTGCAACACCATGTTTACTGGATCAAGACATGTGTGTGTTAAATGAGAGTATGTGTGTGTTGAAAGTGTGTGTGTTGTATGAGTGTGTGTGTGTGTGTGTGTTTTATTACCTTTTACAACATTACATTTTAAGTTTGTCTAAAAGTAGGAACTTTAGAAACTTTTCTAAAAGTTGCAGATATCTTGTTGCAAAGGGGTTATAGGGACAGTCAAGTTAAAATTAAACATTAAACACATTTCCAATTAATTTTCATTATCTAAATATGCACAGTCTTTTTATAAGCACACTTTCGCCTAGATTACGAGTTTTGAACGCTATAGGGAACTTAACGAACGCAGCAAAGTGACGTTATTTAATCCCCTATAGCGCTGCCATTACAAGTTTTAAAAAACCCGGCTTGTGCGGGGTATATGGAGTTTTTAAGCCCCATACCACACAAAAAACAAGCGCTGTTTTGACATGCTCGTGCACACTTCCCCCCATAGACATCAATGGGGAGAGCGGGTCAGAAAAAAGTCTAACACCTGCGATCGCAGAAAGAAAAGCTCTGTAACGCAGCCCCATTGATGTCTATGGGGAAAAAGAAACTAACCTTTAAACCTAACACCCTAACATAAAACCCACGTCTAAACACCCCTTATCTGCTACCCCCGACATCGCTGACACCTACATAATGTTATTAACCCCTAATCTGCCGCTCCCGATATTGCCGCCACCTAAATAAATCTATTAACCCCTAATCTGCCGCTCCCGATATTGCTGCCACTATACTAAAGTTATTAACTCCTATTCTGCTGCACCCCAACATTGCCACCACTATATTAAAGTTATTAACCCCTATTCCGCCACTCCCTGACATCGCCACAACTAAATAAAGTTATTAACCCCTAAACCTCTGGCCTCCCACATCACTACCACTAAATAAATCTATTAACCCCTAAACCACCAGCCCCCCACATCGCAACAACCTAAATTAAACTATTAACCCCTACACCTGCCCTAAGTTAAACAGCTCTTTTGCTATACAAAAAAACCCTAAAAAATACATTGCACAAAATAACAAACACATTATCAAAAATAATAAGAATTATTCCTAATAACCATTAAAAAAAATCCCACCCCAAAATAAAAAACCTAATCTAGAATAAACTACCAATGGCCCTTAAAAGGGCTTTTTAAATGGCATTGCCCTAAAGATATCAGCTCTTTTTGTGAAAAAAGCATACAAATACCCACTAACATTACAACCCCCCACACCCCCAAAACCCCCAAAATAAAAAAACTATCTACAAAATCTAAGCTACCCATTGTCCTGAAAAGGGCTTTGTATAGGCATTGCCCTTAAAAGGGAATTTAGCTCTTTTACATGCCAAAACCCTAATCTAAAAAAAAAAAAAAACATCCAAAAAAACCTTAAAAAACCTTAACACTTACCCCCAACGATCTTCATCCCGGCAGAGAAGTCCTCATCAAGGCGGCGAGAAGTCTTCATCCAGATGACCTCTTCAATCTTCATCTCGGCGGCAAAGTCCTCATCCAAGCAGCGAGAAGTCTTCATCCAGACGGCCTCTTCAATCTTCATCCAGGTGGCATCTTCTATCTTTATCCCGGTGGCGCGGAGCGGGTCCATCCTGAAGACATCCGGCGTGGAGCTGCCTCTTCATACGGTTGCCACCGTACACTGAATCTTCAATGCAAGGTACGTGATCCAAGATGGCGTTTCTTGCATTCCTATAGGCTGAAAATGTTCAATCAGCTGATAGGAATTAAAGCTGCCTAAATCCTATTGGCTGTTCAAATCAGCCAACAAGATTTAAGCAGCTCTCATTCTATTGGCTGAATCATCATCCAATAGAATTAAAGCTGCTTAAATCCAATTGGTTGATTTGAACAGCCAATAAGTTTTTATCAGCTCTAAATCCTATTGGCTGATTCAAATTTTTCAGCCAATAGGATTTAGAGCTGCAGATTAGGGTTTATGTTAGGGTGTTATATTTAAACATAGTTTTTTATTTCCCCATAGACATTAATGAGGCTGCGTTAAGACGCTTTTCATTCCGAGATCGCAGGTGTTAGGCTTTTTTTTGCTGGCTCTCCCCATTGATATCTATGGGGAAATCGTGCACGAGCATGTCAAAGCAGCGCTTGTTTTCAGTGTGGTATGGAGCTCAAAGCATTGAATTTCAGAGAAAAAGACGGAGCACCAGTTACAGTAAAATAACAATCTGCTTTATTAAGGAAATAATTAAAAAGTAGATTCAGTTCAGCAAGCAACACTAAGTGGAAAATTTATTTTTTTGGATTTTAGGAGTCATTTAGGAGTCAACTAGTCCAGCTGACATGTTTCGGCCTGCACCGTTATCAAAGCTGTTGGCAATGGAGACTTAAAGGGTCATGAAACCCACATTTTTTCTTTCATGATTTAGAAAGAGCATGCAATTGTAACCAACTTTCTAATTTACTTCTATTATCTAATTTGCTTAATTTTCTTGATATTCTTTGCTGAAAAGCATATCTAGATATGCTCAGTAGCTGTTGATTGGTAATTGAGCATAGATGCCTTGTGTGATTGGCTCACCCATGTGCATTGCTATTTCTTTAAAAAAGCATATCTAAAGAATGAAGCAAATTAGATAATAGAAGTAAATTGGAATGTTATTTAAAATTGTATTATCTTCCTGAATCATGAAAGAAAATGTTTGGGTTTAGTGTCCCTTTAACCCCGCCTCTTAAAACACGACTCCTATTGGACAATCGAAATTGACAAAAAAAGTTAACCATTGCAATTAACAAAAAGGTTAGCCGTTGCAGTACCACTACAATTTCACATGAATTATATTGAAATACCTCATCTATGACTAACATTTTGGCTTATACTTATAACTTGTGGCAACACTTCACAAAATTAATAAAACCATTCATACATGAAAAGATTGGGGTATGCAGAGATTCTTAAAACTCAAAGTTCTTAAAGGGGCATGGTACTACATTTTCACATACTTACGGCTAGATTTAGAGTTTGGCGTTAGCCGTCAAAACCAGCGTTAGAGGCTCCTAACGCTGGTTTTGGGCTACCACTGGTATTTAGAGTCAGTCAGGAAAGGGTCTAACGCTCACTTTGCAGCCGCGACTTTTCAATACCGCAGATCCCCCCTACGCCATTTGCGTATCTTATCTTTTCAATGGGATCTTTCTAACGCTGGTATTTAGAGTTGTGGCTGAAGTGAGCGTTAGAAATCTAACGACAAAACTCCAGCCGCAGAAAAAAGTCAGGAGTTAAGAGCTTTCTGGGCTAATGCCGGTTCATAAAGCTCTTAACTGCTGTGCTCTAACGTACACTAACACACATAAACTACCTATGTACCCCTAAACCGAGCCCCCCCCACGTCGCCGCCACTCGAATAAATTTTTTTAACCCCTAATCTGCCGACCGCACACAGCCGCAATCTACGTTATCCCTATGAACCCCTAATCTGCTGCCCCTAACACCGCCGACCCCTATATTATATTTATTAACCCCTAATCTGCCGCCCCCAATGACGCCTCCAACTACCTACACTTATTAACCCCTAATCTGCCGACCGGACCTCACCGCTACTATAATAAATGTATTAACCCCTAATCCGCCTCACTCCCGCCTCACTAACCCTATAATAAATAGTATTAACCCCTAATCTACCCTCCCTAACATCACCGACACCTAACTTCAAGTATTAACCCCTAATATGCCGACCGGACCTCACCGCTACTCTAATAAATTTATTAACCCCTAAAGCTAAGTCTAACCCTAACACTAACACCCTCCTAAGTTAAATATAATTTTTATCTAACGAAATAAATTAACTCTTATTAAATAAATTATTCCTATTTAAAGCTAAATACTTACCTGTAAAATAAACCCTAATATAGCTACAATATAACAAATAATTATATTGTAGCTATTTTAGGATTAATATTTATTTTACAGGCAATTTTGTAATTATTTTAACCAGGTACAATAGCTATTAAATAGTTAATAACTATTTAATAGCTACCTAGTTAAAATAATTACAAAATTACCTGTAAAATAAATCCTAACCTAAGTTACAATTAAACCTAACACTACACTATCAATAAATTAATTAAATAAAATACCTACAATTATCTACAATTAAACCTAACACTACACTATCAATAAATTAATTAAATACAATACCTACAAATAAATACAATTAAATAAACTAACTAAAGTACAAAAAATAAAAAAGAACTAAGTTACAAAAAATAAAAAAAAATATTTACAGACATTAGAAAAATATTATAACAATTTTAAGCTAATAACACCTACTCTAAGCCCCCTAATAAAATAACAAAGACCCCCAAAATAAAAAAAATGCCCTACCCTATTCTAAATTAAAAAAGTTCAAAGCTCTTTTACCTTACCAGCCCTTAAAAGGGCCTTTAGCGGGGCATGCCCCAAAGAAAACTGCTCTTTTGCCTGTAAAAAAAAAACATACAATACCCCCCCAAAATTACAACCCACCACCCACATACCCCTAATCTAACCCAAACTCCCCTTAAATAAACCTAACACTAAGCCCCTGAAGATCTCCCTACCTTGTATTCACCACACCGGGTTCACCGATCGGTCCTGGCTCTGACGTCTTCATCCAAGCCCAAGCGGGGGCTGAAGATGTCCATGATCCGGCTGCAGTCTTTATCCAAGCGGGAGCTGAAGAGGTCCATGATCCGGCTGAAGTCTTCATCCAAGCGGGAGCTGAAGAGGTCCATGATCCGGCTGAAGTCTTCTATCAAGCGGCATCTTCAATCTTCTTTCTTCCACATCCATGTTCATCCCGCCGACGTGGAACATCCATCTTCACCGACGACTTCCCGACGAATGACGGTTCCTTTAAGGGACATCATCCAAGATGACATCCCTCGAATTCCGATTGGCTGATAGGATTCTATCAGCCAATCAGAATTAAGGTAGGAAATAGATCCCTTAATTCCGATTGGCTGATAGAATCCTATCGGCCAATCGGATTGAACTTGAATCAGCCAATCAGAATTTTCCTACCTTAATTCCGATTGGCTGATAGAATCCTATCAGCCAATCGGAATTCGAGGGACGCTATCTTGGATGACGTCCCTTAAAGGAACCGTCATTCGTCGGCAAGTCGTCGATGAAGATGGATGTTCCGCGTCGGCAGGATGAACATGGATCCGGAAGAAAGAAGATTGAAGATGCAGCTTGATAGAAGACTTAAGCCGGATCATGGACCTCTTCAGCTACCGCTTGGATGAAGATTTCAGCCGGATCATGGACCTCTTCAGCTCCCGCTTGAATGAAGACTTCAGTCGGATCATGGACATCTTCAGCCCCCCGCTTGGGCTTGGATGAAGACGTCGGAGCCAGGACCGATCGGTGAACCCGGTGTGGTGAATACAAGGTAGGGAGATCTTCAGGGGCTTAGTGTTAGGTTTATTTAAGGGGGGTTTGGGTTAGATTAGGGGTATGTGGGTGGTGGGTTGTAATGTTGGGGGGGGGGGGGTATTGTATGTTCTTTTTTTACAGGCAAAAGAGCAGTTTTCTTTGAGGCATGTCCCGCTAAAGGCCCTTTTAAGGGCTGGTAAGGAAAAAGAGCTTTGAACTTTTTTAATTTAGAATAGGGTAGGGCATTTTTTTATTTTGGGGGTCTTTGTTATTTTATTAGGGTGCTTAGAGTAGGTGTAATTAGCTTAAAATTGTTATAATATTTTTCTAATGTCTGTAAATATTTTTTTTATTTTTTGTAACTTAGTTCTTTTTTATTTTTTGTACTTTAGTTAGTTTATGTAATTGTATTTATTTGTAGGTATTGTATTTAATTAATTTATTGATAGTGTAGTGTTAGGTTTAATTGTAACTTAGGTTAGGATTTATTTTACAGGTAATTTTGTAATTATTTTAACTAGGTAGCTATTAAATAGTAAATAACTATTTAATAGCTATTGTACCTAGTTACAATAAATACAAAGTTACCTGTAAAATAAATATAAATCCTAAAATAGCTACAATATAATTATAATTTATATTGTAGCTATATTAGGGTTTATTTTACAGGTAAGTATTTAGCTTAAAATAGGAATAATTTATTTAATAAGAGTTAATTTATTTTTTTAGATAAAAAATATATTTAACTTAGGGGGGTGTTAGGGTTAGGGTTAGACTTAGCTTTAGGGGTTAATAAATTTATTAGAGTAGCGGTGATGTCCGGTCGGCATATTAGGGGTTAATACTTTAAGTTAGGTGTCGGCGATGTTAGGGAGGGTAGATAAGGGGTTAATACTATTTATTATAGGGTTAGTGAGGCGGGAGTGAGGCGGATTAGGGGTTAATAACTTTATTATAGTAGCGGTGAGGTCCGGTCGGCAGAATAGGGGTTAATAATTGTAGGTAGGTGGCGGCGACATTGGGGGCGGCAGATTAGGGGTTAATAAATATAATATAGGGGTCGGCGGGGGTTAGGGGCAGCAGATTAGGGGTACATAGGGATAATGTAGGTTGCGGCGGTGTCCGGAGCGGCAGATTAGGGGTTAATAATATAATGCAGGGGTCAGCGATAGCGGTGGCGGCAGATTAGGGGTTAATAAGTGTAAGGCTAGGGGTGTTTAGACTCAGGGTACATGTTAGGGTGTTAGGTGCAGACTTAGAAACTGTTTCCCCATAGGAAACAATGGGGCTGCGTTAGGAGCTGAATGCTGCTTTTTTGCAGGTGTTAGGTTTTTTTTCAGCTCAAAATGCCCCATTGTTTTCTATGGGGGAATCATGCACGAGCACGTTTTTGAAGCTGGCCGCGTCCGTAAGCACCGCTTGTATTGAGAGTTGCAGTGGCGGTACATTTTTTTCCTAATAAATTATGCTATACGCTCCCTTTTTGGTGCCTAACGCAGCCCTTCTGTGAACTCTAAATACCAGCGGTATTTAAAAGGTGCGGGGGAAAAAAAGCCAGCGTTAGATACGCGGGTCGTTACCGACAAAACTCTAAATCTAGCCATTAGTATTAAACCCCTCTCCTACAAATTGACCCATTTGTTTAATATATTTATGTACACATACTTGCTGGGGTAGAATAATGCTATATTCAAAAAAAAAATTCCTTTTCTATAACTGGGTCAATAAATGGAGGGGCATATACTAACATTTAATAATAGAGTGAAAACGCAACCATTTCACCTGCACAAGCCTGCTTTTTTAAAACTCGTAACAACATTGCTATAGGGAGGTGAAATAACGCTGCTTTTGTGGCGGTCGTTAAAATCCCTATAGCGCTCAAAGTTAATAATCTAGCTGTATATGTAGTAAAAACACCAGATTCTCAATCTCCTTTATATAATTTTATTACAAAAACACATGCATGAAAACCTATCATCTTGCATAAGACCTATATTATTAATATCCTTCAGCTTTAGTTGAATCATATAGAACCAATAAAACTTTTGATACATTTCAGGGTTATTAACAATAGGTCAGTATACACAGTTATGAATTAAATAGTTACTGTGCCATAATACAATGAAAAAAAGAATAATCATTTGTTTTCCTTCTTTATGGTTTTCTGGATTGGCAGTTTTTATTTAGCTTTAAGTCTGAAACCTGAGAATATTATTGTTTCCTATTTAACTGATGTATAGTTTCTGAATTATATCTTTATTCTCATATGCTATTGACATCCTACAAGGCACTATACAAGAAAGCTTTTCAGGCGCTGTATGTCTAATTTTTGGTGCTTGAGATAAAGGGAGATAAAATGGATTGCCTAAAGTCAACATAAGAATCATCCAAGGCTGCCTGTTCAGGCTCAATATTGTTATTGTTGTGTAGTGTCTTCTTTTCTCACTTCTCTTTGCACCTGAACAGTACAGAATGTGCAAATGTGTGTATTTATGTATGTGTGCATGTGTATGTATGTGTGTGTGTCTGTATGTATGCCTGGGTGTATGTCTATATGTATGTGTCTGTGTGTGTGCGTGTGTGTATATGATGTGTGTGTGTGTGTCTTTATGAATGTCTGTGTGTATGTGTATAGGTATGTGTCTGTGTGTGCGTGTGTATATGTGTGTATGTATGTGTGTATACATGTGTGTATGCATGTTTATGTATGTATGTATGTGTGTGTATGTATGTGTGTGTGTATATGTGGGTGTCTGTGTGTCAGTGTCTGTGTGTTTGTTGCTGTAATTCCCAATATACAAATAATTTTAACAAAAATTAGAATTAAACAATTAAAATAACCTATCTCTCAATGCCAACAGAACATACAACTTATCAAATTAATTTGAGTCAATTACTTACTCACAGAGGTTCAGAAGTCACAAAATGCACGTACCAATAACTTTACTTCATGTGATTGAAAATGTCTGAGCTTTCCTTAGTATACCACCACCCTATACTTAAGTTAAGGCTTGAATAGACAAGCCTGTATGACCAAAATCCACCATTTAGTGACTGAATGGCTGTCCCTAACATCAATCATTAGTAATATTATGGCAGGATTAGACAGGGGAGGATAGGCCAATTAATAGTCTGACCCCCTGTATATCATTACAAACAAAGTAGCTGATTAGCTCCTCCCCCTTCATTGGTCATAACATTATTTTGTACATAAATGTATTTGACTGTTTATATATCAGACGACTCGCCAAATTGGCACAAATTCAAATGAATTTGTGTTCATTCAAAGATGAATTCACATCTCTAGTAAACAAGGATTAAATAACAGATTTCTAACTGCTAGATTTAGAGTTCTGCGGCCAAAGGGATGCGTTAGCTACGCGTGCTTTTTTTCCCCCGCAGCTTTTAAATACCGCTGGTATTTAGAGTTCACAGAAGGGCTGCGTTAGTCTCCAAAAAGGGAACGCAGAGCATATTTACCACCACTGCAACTCTAAATACCAGCGGTGCATATGGACGCGGCCAGCTTAAAAAACGTGCTCGTGCATGATTTCCCCATAGGAAACAATGGGGCATTTTGAGCTGAAAAAAACCCTGCAAAAAAGCAGCGTTCAGCTCCTAACACAGCCCCATTGTTACCTATGGGGAAACACTTCCTATGTCTGCACCTAACACCCTAACATGTACCCCAAGTCTACACACCCCTAGCCTTACAATTATTAACCCCTAATCTGCTGCCCCCACTATCGCTGACCCCTGCATATTTTTTTAAACCCCTAATCTGCCGCTCCGTACACCGCTGCCACCTACATTATCCCTATGTACCCCTAATCTGCTGCCCCTAACACCGCCGACCCCTATATTATATTTATTAACCCCTAATCTGCCGCCCCCAACGTCGCCGCCACCTGCCTACACTTATTAACCCCTAATCTGCCGACCGGACCTCACCCCTAAAGCTAAGTCTAACACTAACACCCCCCTAAGTTAAATATAATTTTTATCTAACAAAATAAATTAACTCTTATTAAATAAATTATTCCTATTTAAAGCTAAATACTTACCTGTAAAATAAACCCTAATGTAGCTACAATATAAATTCTAATTATATTGTAGCTATTTTAGGATTTATATTTATTTTACAGGCAACTTTGTATTTATTTTAACCAGGTACAATAGAGATTAAATAGTTAATAACTATTTAATAGCTACCTAGTTAAAATTATTACAAAATTACCTGTAAAATAAATCCTAACCTAAGTTACAATTAAACCTAACACTACACTATCAATAAATTAATTAAATAAAATACTTACAATTATCTACAATTAAACCTAACACTACACTATCAATAAATTAATTAAATAAAATACCTACAATTAAATACAATCAAATAAACTAACTAAAGTATAAAAAAAGAACTAAGTTACAAAAAATAAAAAAATTATTTACAAACATTAGAAAAATATTACAACAATTTTAAGCTAATTACACCTACTCTAAGCCCCCTAATAAAATAACAAAGCCCCCCCAAAATAAAAAAATGCCCTACCCTATTCTAAAATACAAATAGAAAAGCTCTTTTACTTTACCAGCCCTTAAAAGGGCCTTTTGCCCCAACGAATTCTGCTCTTTTGCCTGTAAAAAGCAAACATACAATACCCCCCCAACATTACAACCCACCACCCACATACCCCTAATCTAACCCAAACCCCCCTTAAATAAACCTAACACTAAGCCCCTGAAGATCTCCCTACCTTATCTTCACCACGCCGGGTATCACCGATCCGTCCAGAGGAGGCTCCGAAGTCTTCATCCAAGCCCAAGCGGGGGCTGAAGATATCCATCATCCGGCTGAAGATATCCATCATCCGGCTGAAGAGGTCCATCATCGGGCTGAAGAGGTCCATCATCCGGCTGAAGTCTTCTATCAAGCGGCATCTTCAATTTTCTTTCTTCTGGATCCATCTTCATCCCGCCGACGCGGACCATGCATCCTGGCCGACGACTTCCCGACGAATGACGGTTCCTCGAATTCCGATTGGCTGATATGATTCTATCAGCCAATCGGAATTAAGGTAGGAAAATTCTGATTGGCTGATGGAATCAGCGAATCAGATTGAGCTCGCATTCTATTGGCTGTTCCGATTAGCCAATAGAATGCAAGCTCAATCTGATTGGCTTATTGGATCAGCCAATCGGATTGAACTTAATGGAATCAGCCAATCAGAATTTTCCTACCTTAATTCCGATTAGCTGATAGAATCCTATCAGCCAATCGGAATTTGAGGGACGCCATCTTGGATGACGTCATTTAAAGGAACCGTCATTCGTCGGGAAGTCGTCGGCCAGGATGGATGTTCCGTGTCGGCGGGATGAAGATGGATCCAGAAGAAAGAAAATTGAAGATGCCGCTTGATAGAAGACTTCAGCCGGATGATGGACCTCTTCAGCCCGATGATGGATCTCTTCAGCGCGATGATGGAACTCTTCAGCCCCCGCTTGGGCTTGGATGAAGACTTTGGAGCCTCCTCTGGACGGATCAGTGATACCCGGCGTGGTGAAGATAAGGTAGGGAGATCTTCAGGGGCTTAGTGTTAGGTTTATTTAAGGGGGGTTTGGGTTAGATTAGGGGTATGGGGGTGGTGGGTTGTATAATGTTGGGAGGGTATTGTATGGTTTTTTTTACAGGCAAAAGAGCTGAATTCTTTGGGGCATGTCCCGCAAAAGGCCCTTTTAAGGGCTGGTAAGGTAAAAGAGCTTTTCTATTTCTATTTTAGAATAGGGTAGGCCATTTTTTTTTAATTTGGGGGCTTTGTTATTTTATTAGGGGGCTTAGAGTAGGTGTAATTAGCTTAAAATTGTTGTAATATTTTTCTAATGTTTGTAAATTATTTTTTTTTATTTTTTGTAACTTAGTTCTTTTTTATTTTTTGTACTTTAGTTAGTTTTTTTAATTGTATTTAATTGTAGGTATTTGTATGTAATTAATTTATTGATAGTGTAGTGTTAGGTTTAATTGTAGATAATTGTAGGTATTTTATTTAATTAATTTATTGATAGTGTAGTGTTAGGTTTAATTGTAACTTAGGTTAGGATTTATTTTACAGGTAATTTTGTAATAATTTTAACTAGGTAGCTATTAAATAGTTATTAACTGTTTAATAGCTATTGTACCTGGTTAAAATAAATACAAAGTTGCCTGTAAAATAAATATAAATCCTAAAATAGCTACAATATAATTATAATTTATATTGTAGCTATATTAGGGTTTATTTTACAGGTAAGTATTTAGCTTTAAATAGGAATAATTTATTTAATAAGAGTTAATTTATTTTGTTAGATAAAAATTATATTTAACTTAGGGGGGTGTTAGTGTTAGGGTTAGACTTAGCTTTAGGGGTTAATAAATTTAATAGAGTAGCAGTGAGGTCCGGTCGGCAGATTAGGGGTTAATACTTGAAGTTAGGTGTCAGTGATGTTAGGGAGGGCAGAGTAGGGGTTAATACTATTTATTATAGGGTTATTGAGGCAGGAGTGCTGCGGTTTAGGGGTTAATACATTTATTATAGTAGGTGAGGTCCGGTCGGCAGATTAGGGGTTAATAATTGTAGGTAGGTGGCGGCGACATTGGGGGCGGTAGATTAGGGGTTAATAAATATAATATAGGGGTCGGCTGTGTTAGGGGCAGCAGATTAGGGGTACATAGGGATAACATAGGTTGCGGCGGTGTGCGGTCAGCAGATTAGGGGTTAAAAAATTTAATAGAGTGGCGGCGATGTGGGGGGGCCTCGGTTTAGGGGTACATAATTAGTTTATGGGTGTTAGTGTACTTTAGAGCACAGTAGTTAAGAGCTTTATGAACCGGCGTTAGCCCAGAAAGCTCTTAACGCCTGGCTTTTTGCTGCGGCTGGAGTCTTGTCGTTAGATTTCTAACGCTCACTTCAGCGAAGACTCTAAATACCAGCGTTAGAAAGATCCCATTGAAAAGATAGGATACGCAATTGACGTAAGGGGATCAGCGGTATGGAAAAGTCGTGGCTGGAAAGTGAGCGTTAGACCCTTTCCTGACTGACTCTAAATACCAGCGGGCGGCCAAAACCAGCGTTAGGAGCCCCTAACGCTGGTTTTGACGGCTAACGCAGAACCCTAAATCTAGCGGTAAGTTTCCACTGCAGAGGATGAAAAAATAAATCTACATTTTCAGTGCTTTCTTGGCTTGGAATAAGTAAAGGCACACTTTAAAGATCAATAGGCACAATTGACCAAATTCTGACTGACTGAAATATCACTTTCTTGACATCGGTATTTGCTTTCCACTGAGTAATACCAGAGCATGCTAATGTGCACTGGTATTACAAGTTGACAGCAATGGTAACGCAAGCTCACGTTTGCATTGCTGGGAAACATTGTGCTGACAAGAGTGCACTTCAATAGGCTCCAATGGAAGCCTGGTTCTGATGCCGTCATACACAGCAACGAACCAAGGCGCAGCGAAAGGGGTAAGTTGCACAGCGATGGCAGCTAATTGTAAATATATATGTTTTTGATTATATACATATATATATTTATGTGCTAATATGTGTATATACACATATTAAAAAAAATATATATATATATATATATATATAGTTCAAGTAAAGGATAAGCACTCTTTAATCCCAGGTTGGGGTAAGCATATACCAGGGTGCATGTGTCAGATATAAACAGTCCAGAGCAAAGACAGCACTCACTGGATATTAGTAAAAGATAACTTTTTTTTTTTTTAAAGTTATCTTTTACTATAATCCAGTGAGTGATGTTTTTGCTCTGGACTATATATATATATATATATATATATATATATATATATATATATATATATATATATATATATATATATATATGTATATATATATATATATATATATATATATACATATCCTCCAAAAAGCAGGCACTCACTTGGTTTTGTTAGATAAAATATATAACTTTATTGGTTCATATTAAAAGACAAACGTTTCGGCACTAGTTTGTGCCTTGATTTTGGGTGCTTAGTTGCACTCTTGCTGATTTTTGTGACATTGACAAAGGCACAAACTAGTGCCGAAACGTTTGTCTTTTAATATGAACCAATAAAGTTTTATATTTTATCTAACAAAGCCCAGTGAGTGCCTGCTTTTTGGAGGATATGGACATTTATTAGCAGAGCACCGTGGCACATTTGGAAGTGGTAAAACTGTGCAATCCTATCTACGACTGTAATATATATATATATATATATATATATATATATATATATATATATATATATATATATATATATATATATATATATATATAAATAATCAAGCATATACATATATATTTACTGGGTATACACAGTTCCCATAGACAGCAATGTAAAGGCACTTTTCAGTGCCATTTTTTTGCTAGCACCCCACTCCCGCCAACCTTACCCACAAAATACTGCCTTAGTGCAGTTATTTTATTAAAAAATAAAAATAGTATAATTTTTTGTTTTTAATAAACTACACTACACTGTATTTAGGGGTCATTTGGGGCACATTTATAAAACTAACCAGAGATCTGATCTTTGGTTAATTTTATAAGCGCTAATTGCTACCGCAAGCTTACAGTAGTAATAACCAGTCACTTGTAATGACTGTTTATTTATTGCACACCAGCAAACAGGCAAATGTGCCCATTTGCGGGTGAGCGATAAATTAGCACCTCACTTGTAATCTAGCTCACATTGAGCTTTCTTCATAAGTAAAAATAAAGCAAAAAAAGATACAAATAAGAAAGCATTCCTTGGTGTAAGTTGTTTCCTGGAAGGCTAAAAACATTTTTAGTGTATTAACCTCTGTTCTCCATGTGAACGAATGACATCCTTTGGCAGGGACTGAAAAAAGATTTACTGTATTGCACTGTTACAGACTTTTGAAGATTGAATTTATTATCTTCTTTTCATCCTTATTTCTACCCAAATGAGACAAATGTTTGAATTTTAATCAATATTTGTAAAACTCAGTTACATTATATTTGTGTTGTATAGATAGTTTAGCAAAATATTTTTGTACAAGGATTCCTGTAGATGCTGTTTGCAGTAATCTTTGCAAGAACTGTATGTGCATGCAGATGAAGGCATAGCTCATTTAGCAAAGGATTGCTTTCTTTCAATCGTTTGATCTTTTGCCTGCTGGGAAACTATAGTAATTGCCATAACTAATTCAGAGAGGTTCATTTGGACCTATATACTTACAAAAACAACAGTCCATAAACAGAAAGTTATACTGCATGTCCTTTTTTACAGAAAGATAGATAGATAGATAGATAGATAGATAGATAGATAGATAGATAGATAAATAGATAGATAGATAGATAGATAGGTAGATAGATGATAGATAGATAGATAGATAGATAGATAGATAGATTAGAAATTTAAGTTGGATAGCCATATATATATATTTTAGGCTCATAATGGAGTGATATTTAGTCCTGTTATATTATTATTATTATTTTATTTTTTTATTAAATTGTTTTTATTGAAGACATACAGGAAAAAAAAAATAACAGTAATATTACATATATAATCAAGAAGCTCCACAAGTCCAGGAGTGTACAAAAGAAAAATAAACAAAAAAAGTGAGAATACACTTGTCATACATCAATATAACAAATAATATAGCATTAATTAGTCTATAAGAAGAATATAAGGTTCCAAACTGTGCAGGTACTGTACAAACAATATTCGTATTTGGAACATAATGATACATAAACATGGGAGATCAAGTGTAATTTTATGTCTTCCTGATAATGTTACTGTGAATGTAGGATATTAGGATATACTTCGTGTAAATAGTATTGTGAGAGTTAGATCCTTTACTTGAAAACAAAGGGATAATTATAGAATATCGCTTAGGTATCAGTGCCAGCCAAGCAGGGTTAGGAGAGGGAGGGAAGAGAGGGGAGAGATAAAGAACAACAAAAAAAAGGGGGGGGAGGGGATACACAATGCCGAGGGGGAAAAGTCGGAGGGAATGGGGGGAAGCAGAAGTCTCCATATTTAATTTTTACTAATTTTTGCCCAAACTTCCCATGCTAGTCAGTGAAGCTGCATATTGTTGTTAGAAGTAAAAATAGGGCACTCCATAATCTCTTATTAGGACAT
Source organism: Bombina bombina (assembly GCF_027579735.1). NCBI lineage: Eukaryota > Metazoa > Chordata > Amphibia > Anura > Bombinatoridae > Bombina > Bombina bombina. The sequence goes on along the minus strand of NC_069504.1, from coordinate 935,235,740 downwards.
AATTTTAGAAAAGTCATTCCAGGTGGGTTTTGTAGATTGTTTCCACATTCGGGCAATAGATAATTTTACTGCCATTAGTAGGTAAATACTAATTAAGGTAAGGTAAGAGCAGACCCAAGGGCCAGGTGAAACAAGACTGTTTGTGGGCTAGCCCACAGGTTGGAGTTTAAGTCAGAACATTTTTTTATAAAGCATTCCCCACAGGGGAAGCAGCAACGGACATTCCCACTATATATGAGCCGGTGACCCAACATTCCCACAGCCTCACCAACAAAGAGGTGAGTTCATAGGTGAGATTTTAAAGAGCTTCAGAGGAGTAAGATGCAATTGAGTGCAGATTTTGAGATATAGTTCTAATAAAGTGACACAATGGAGGGCTTTTTTGGTAAGTAGCACAGCCAATGACCATTCTTCCTGAGAAGCTTGAAACCCAAGGGATCTCTCCCAGGAAATAATATAGGCTGATTTATAGTAAGCATTCGGGTTAAGCAAATCTTGGTAAGAGATTGACAACGCTTTAGGTATCCTTTTGGCTGTTTCCCACCGTTTTTCCCAGGTGGTTTGAGCTCGCATTGGAACCTCAGCAAACCCCCAAGCCCTTAGAAGACTTCTTAGTCTCCAAAACGCAAATTGCAGTATCTGAGATGGTTTATATGTGGAACGGAATGTTGCCAGTGAAATAAGTTGACCATTCAGGAAAAGATCCCCAATAGCAGCGATACCATGTAATTGCCAAACTAGTGGGTGTGAGTCTCGTAGTGCCCTGAGAAGGCCCGGTAGGGATTGACTAGGCGAGGGATGAGGAGCAATTTGGGGGAGAGATCGGGTTTTATCCCAAAAGCGTAGCGCAGAGAGAATAATGTATTTTTTAATGTCAACAGATATCCTAATATGTTTAGGAATCCAAATAAGGTCCACGAGGGAGAGTGAATTTGGTAGGGCAGCCTGCTCTATCTTCCACCATTTACAATCTGAAGTATTGGAATTCCAGGGGAAAATGTGGGCAAGTCTAGATGCTTTGTGATACAAAGCCAAATTGGGGGCGCCTGCACCTCCACTAAGTATTGGCTGCTGCATGATTCTAGTGGACACTCGGGGGTGTCCTTTTTTCCAAATAAATTTGTTACATAGCATCTGAAATTTGCCAATGAGTGATTTAGGAACGGGTATTGGCAAGGTTCTAAAGAGGTAAGTTAATTTAGGTAGTAGAGTCATCTCGAATGCTTCTACTCTGCCCAGCCAGGATATACATGGAACGTTCCAACGATCCACACATTTCTGAAAAGAACTTAACAGTGGATAGAAGTTGGCTTCTACTATAGTAGATACATTCCAAGAAAGATAAACCCTTAGATGTTTCAATTTATGCCACGACCAGTTAAATGCATATCTCTTCGTAAAGGTCAATGTAGTCCCTATCTGATATATTAATAGTGAAAGCGTCAGTTTTGTTCACATTTAATTTACAGGGAGTGCAGAATTATTAGGCAAGTTGTATTTTTGAGGATTAATTTTATTATTGAACAACAACCATGTTCTCAATGAACCCAAAAAACTCATTAATATCAAAGCTGAATAGTTTTGGAAGTAGTTTTTAGTTTTTTTTTAGTTATAGCTATTTTAGGGGGATATCTGTGTGTGCAGGTGACTATTACTGTGCATAATTATTAGGCAACTTAACAAAAAACAAATATATACCCATTTCAATTATTTATTTTTACCAGTGAAACCAATATAACATCTTAACATTCACAAATATACATTTCTGACATTTAAAAACAAAACAAAAACAAATCAGTGACCAATATAGCCACCTTTCTTTGCAAGGACACTCAAAAGCCTGCCATCCAAGGATTCTGTCAGTGTTTTGATCTGTTCACCATCAACATTGCGTGCAGCAGCAACCACAGCCTCCCAGACACTGTTCAGAGAGGTGTACTGTTTTCCCTCCTTGTAAATCTCACATTTGATGATGGACCACAGGTTCTCAATGGGGTTTAGATCAGGTGAACAAGGAGGCCATGTCATTAGATTTTCTTCTTTTATACCCTTTCTTGCCAGCCACGCTGTGAAGTACTTGGACGCGTGTGATGGAGCATTGTCCTGCATGAAAATCATGTTTTTCTTGAAGGATGCAGACTTCTTCCTGTACCACTACTTGAAGAAGGTGTCTTCCAGAAACTGGCAGTAGGACTGGGAGTTGAGCTTGACTCCATCCTCAACCCGAAAAGGCCCCACAAGCTCATCTTTGATGATACCAGCCCAAACCAGTACTCCACCTCCACCTTGCTGGCGTCTGAGTCGGACTGGAGCTCTCTGCTCTTTACCAATCCAGCCACGGGCCCATCCATCTGGCCCATCAAGACTCACTCTCATTTCATCAGTCCATAAAACCTTAGAAAAATCAGTCTTGAGATATTTCTTGGCCCAGTCTTGACGTTTCAGCTTGTGTGTCTTGTTCAGTGGTGGTTGTCTTTCAGCCTTTCTTACCTTGGCCATGTCTCTGAGTATTGCACACTTTGTGCTTTTGGGCACTCCAGTGATGTTGCAGCTCTGAAATATGGCCAAACTGGTGGCAAGTGGTATCTTGGCAGCTGCACGCTTGACTTTTCTCAGTTCATGGGCAGTTATTTTGCGCCTTGGTTTTTCCACACGCTTCTTGCGACCCTGTTGACAATTTTTAATGAAACGCTTGATTGTTCGATGATCACGCTTCAGAAGCTTTGCAATTTTAAGAGTGCTGCATCCCTCTGCAAGATATCTCACTATTTTTGACTTTTCTGAGCCTGTCAAGTCCTTCTTTTGACCCATTTTGCCAAAGGAAAGGAAGTTGCGTAATAATTATGCACACCTGATATAGGGTGTTGATGTCATTAGACCACACCCCTTCTCATTACAGAGATGCACATCACCTAATATGCTTAATTGGTAGTAGGCTTTCGAGCCTATACAGCTTAGAGTAAGACAACATGCATAAAGAGGATGATGTGATCAAAATACTCATTTGCCTAATAATTCTGCACTCCCTGTATAATAGCTGATCTCACCAAAGGTATGAAGAAGCATAAAGAGAGCAGGCAGAGATGGATTATGACCTCCCAGAAAAATGGTGAGATTATCTGCAAACAGAGCAGCTTTCTGGGGTATACCTGCTATATCCACACCTACTATATCATCAGTGGAACGGATTGCCTCGGCCAATGGCTCCATTATTAACGCAAATATCAGAGGCAATAAAGGGCATCCCTGACGCGTTCCGTTAGCGATGGGAAAGGAGGGTGAGAGGAAGCCTTGTCCCCTGATCCTTGCCGACGGAGAGGAGTATAACGCTGTAATGTAGGACTGAAAGTAGGGTGGGAAACCAAATTTACATAATACTTCAAAAAGATAAAGCCAATTTACCCAGTCAAATGCCTTTTCGGCATCTAAGGCTAGGGTTGTGCATGGAATGTGTTCACGCTTGGCTTCCAGGAAAATATTAAGAATACACCTAGTATTGTTGGGCCCCTCCCTGACAGGTGTAAAACCTACTTGATCCCAGTCTATTAGTGAGGGGAGAATGTGATTAAGTATAGTGGCTAAAATTTTGGCTAGAAGTTTTATATCTATATTGAAAAATTATATAGGCCTGAAGTTCTCGCATGCATTAGGATCTTTACCTGGTTTCGGTATGGTTGCCTCTAAAAACTCAGAGGGGAGGGAGCCTGATTGTCTAGCTAGTGTGTATACCCTGGTGAGTAACGGTATAAAGGAAAGGCTAAATTTTTGATAGAAAAGGGCAGTATATCCATCAGGCCCTGGCGCTTTATGGGGCTTCAGAGCCTGTATGGCCCGGGCCACCTCTTGTGTACTAATAGGAGCATCCAAAAGGACTTTCTGGTCTTCTGTCATTGACGGAAGAGATAAAGTGTCTAAAAAATCCCTAATTGCTATAGGGTCAGGCGGTGGGACATCCAAAGAGTGTTTCAGATTATTTAAAACTGAATAATATTTGGCAAATGCTTTGCCGATATCAGAAGGGAGACGACCTATGCCATCAGTCGTTTTAATATATGGGATGCGAGCATCTGCTGTTTGCTGCCTCAATTTGTTAGCTAGAATACGGTCTGCCCTGTTGCCTTTAGCATAATAGAGTTGTTTTAGCTTTTCTATGATATCAAAACAGAAACAGAGGCGCCACATGTGTAGATCAATAAAACCAAAACATCCAATAAAGGAGTAGAATAAGGGTACTCACAAAGGAGGCGGCACTCTCTTGTGCCAATAGGAGCAGGCTGGTTTTCAACAGCAAACCAGCTGGCTGTGTGAGGATCTCCACCAAATACGCTGGAAGTCTCTGCCTTCTGAATCCCAAACCAGTGCTCCTAATGATGATGACGATCTCCAGCTGGAACTGCAGTAGGAACATGAGGAAGGGCTGGACTGCCCTTAGGTTACTGATATGATGACACCAACACCAGACTTAGTTTAAAATCAGTATTTTATTATACAAAATAAAAATACCAAAAGGTATGACAAGTTACAGCTGGGTGGTGAAAACCTATCTCCCCACAAGATACCATATAGCAAGATACAATATAGCGACGCATTTCTCGGGGAACACCCCGTTTCCTCAGGCTTGTATATTCATTGTATGTATGGGTGCCCTTTATATAGGGCTCAGTAACCTAATGTTTAAATGGCACCCATACATACAATGAATATACAAGCCTGAGGAAACGGGGTGTTCCCTGAGAAACACATCGCTATATTGTATCTTGCTATATGGAATCTTGTGGGGAGATAGGTTTTCACCTCCCAGCTGTAACTTGTCATACCTTTTGGTATTTTTATTTTGTATAATAAAATACTGATTTTAAACTTTTACATAAGTCTGGTGTTGGTGTGACTATCCTCATATCAGTAACCTAAGGGCAGTCCAGCCCCTCCTCCTGTTCCTACTGCAGTTCCAGCTGGAGATCATCATCATCATTAGGAGCACTGGTTTGGGATTCAGAAGGCAGAGACTTCCAGCGTATTTGGTGGAGATCCTCACACAGCCAGCTGGTTTGCTGTTGAAAACCAGCCTGCTCCTATTGGCACAAGAGAGTGCCGCCTCCTTTGTGAGTACCCATATTCTACTCCTTTATTGGATGTTTTGGTTTTATTGATCTACACATGTTGTGCCTCTGTTTCTGTTTTTGTTTTGATATCATAGAATTGCATCATCCCTCTGGGTGAAGACAGAGAGCGGCCTTTCCAAGTATTGGGTGATACCTGAGGACATTAGAATAATATGAGTAATCCCGAGACGTAGGATGTATGCAGCGCCAGAGATCATAAAGGTTATATTGCGCAATAAGTGTAGAGAATTGTTTAGATGTTTGAATTAGTGCGGAGTCATATGCTCTTTGTTTAGGGGACCTTCTATCCATCACAGTGTCGAGAAGCATATTAAAGTCTCCTGCAAGTAGTAAGGTACCCAACTTATGGGCGGTTAAGAGACGCAAAAACTTTCTAAGATGTTTCACCTGTCCCGTATTAGGGCCATAATATGATGCTAGAATATAGGGGATTTCCTCCAACTTACAATTTAAAATAAAAAAACGGCCTTGAGGGTCTGCCAGCATATTTATCTTTTCAAACAAGAGGTGTTTGTGGACTAATATTGCAACCCCTCTGGATTTATTCGTAAAAGATGCTGCTTCAACCACCGGGGACTGTTTGGATTTAAAGGGACACTCAGGTTAAAATAAATTTTCATGATTCAGACACAGCATGTAATTTTTTTTTTAAAATCTTTATTTATAATCCAAGTCACTGTCGAAGAATCATACAACCAACATTGAAACATAGCATAATCCAGTAATTGTACATAAATTCATTCAAATAATACTATATTCATTTATACATACAATAATGTTTATATTGATCAATTACAACACAATCCTTATACTCTCTGACAGTGTTTGGGTTTTTTTTCCCCCACATCCCCCCACTTGTTCCCCCTCCCCCCGAGCGGAGAAGCAACACAACAGCAGCCCAACAAAAAAAAAAAAAAAAAAAAAAAGGAGAAGAAAAAGAAATTACTACTCTCTCACCACTTCCTCCCAATACTCTACCAATTACCTAATAAAACAATTTCTGTGTTTCTAAAGGGGAATATTATATGATTTATTTCTGGGTCAGGAAATATCCTTAAAAAGACTGCCCATTTGTCAAAAAACCTTTTAACATCTTGTTCATTATTTATGTCCGCGTCTCTCTGTTCTAAGATGCATTGCTTCTTCAAGCAGTTTTTAATTTCAGAGATACTTGGAATTGCACGACTTTTCCATTTCTTGCAAATTAAGTATCAGGTGGCTAGGATGGTGGAGATTACTATTATTTCATTATTTTGTCTGCTAAAGTCTTTCTTAAGGCAGAATATTATCTGATACAATGTCAGAGAAAGATATTCTATCTTTAATACAATCCTTAACCAATATTCCAACTTGAACCAAAGATTCCTAATTTTTGAACAGTGCCAAAACATATGTAATAGATCAACTGCCTGGTACAAGCATTTAAGACATTTGTTAAATCCCACATTGCTACATTTGAATCCTCTCGAAGGGGTAAAGTATGTCCCATGCAGAAGTTTGACATGGGCCTCTCTCCAAGTGCAGATAGTGTTACTTGGGCAATTTTTTTTTAATGATAATTGAATGGTTTTTAACTCAATGCTACTCTGAGGAATTAGTGTATTCCAGTGAGAAGTCAATTTTGTTAAGACCAAGACCCCTTTATCTGTACCAAGAAGATGATAACATGGAGCAATCGACATATTCCTTGTTAGGACAGGCCATTCCTCTAGTTTGCCCATCTTCCATTCCCAACCAGCTATTTTGATTAATTCAGTAGCAAAGTTTCTTAATTGGAGGTATGTAAAAAAGTCTTTGTTGGACAGGTCAAATTACATTTTTAATTCCTGAAATGTTTTAATACATTTCCCCTCTTTGTCTATTAATTGATATACCTTTGTTAATCCAGAAGCATGCCATTTTCTCGTGGTGCTGTGGTGCTGTGGTGCTGTGATTCCCTTTGGCCCTAGAATAATGCCCAGTGTTCAGAGGCCACATACCCCAAACTTGAACAGTTCTGAGGACATTGTTGACTGGCTAACACAGGACACCCAATCTTCTACAGCTTCCGCTCGGAACCTTGATGCACCATCCTCCTCCAGCTTAGCTTCAGGCACCTCTCAAGTTACCACTCGCCCGCCTGCCGCCACCACCCACACTAGCACCACAGCCGCTTCACTTGATCTGTCAGAGGAGTTATTTACAGTTGGAAGAAATGAGTGATAGTGATGCACAACCATTATTGCCAGAGGATGTAGATAACAGGGATATGTCTCAGTCAGGCAGCATTACACACATGGACGTACGGTGTGATGATGATGATGATGTTGTACCCGCTGCTGCTTCCTTTGCTGAGTTGTCAGATACAAGTGAAGTGGTTGATGATGACGATGCGTCCATGGATGTCACGTGGGTGCCCGCTAGAAGAGAAGAAGAAGAGGGGGAAATTTCAGATGGGGAGACAGAGAGGAGGAGGAGACGAGTTGGAAGCAGGGGGAGGTCGTTGCAAGGAGCAAGTGGCACAGTCAGACAACATGCATCGGCACCCAGGTTCAGCCAGACAGCACGCCAATCAATGCATGCTGTTGTCACCACCAGAATGCCATCATTGCAGAGCTCAGCAGTGTGGCATTTTTTTGTGTGTTTGCCTCTGACAACAGCGATGCCATTTGCAACCTGTGCCAAAAGAAACTGAGTTGTGGGAAGTCCAACACCCACCTAGGTACAACTGCTTTGCGAAGGCACATGATCGCACATCACACACGCCTATGGGATCAACACATGAGTACAAGCAGCACACAAACTCAAAGCCGCCATCCTCCTCCTGGTCCAGCATCTTCAGCCACATCAACCACTGCTGTCCTCCTTGCCCCCTCTCAACCATCCGCCACTCCGTGTCTCGCCTTGAGCAGTTCCTGCTCATCTGCCCACAGTCAGGTGTCTGTCAAGGACATGTTTGAGCATAAGAAGCCAATGTCACAAAGTCACCCCCTTGCCCGGCATCTGACAGCTGCCTTGTATGAACTCTTAGCCCACCAGCTTTTACCATACAAGCTGGTGGAGTCTGAGGCGTTCCAAAAATTTGTAGCTATTGGGACACCGCAGTGGAAAGTACCCGGCCGAAATTTCTTTGCACAAAAGGCAATCCCTAACCTGTACTCGATTGTGCAAAAGGAAGTAATGGCATGTCTGGCACACAGTGTTGGGGCAAGGGTCCATCTGACCACTGATACCTGGTCTGCAAAGCATGGTCAGGGCAGGTATATCACACTGCGCATTGGGTAAACCTGCTGATGGCTGCCAAGCATGGAATGCATGGCTCTGCAGAGGAGTTGGTGACACAACTTGCAGGCAGACCTGCTGCCACCTCCTCTACTCATCCTACTCCATCCTCTTCCATAACCTCCTCGGCTGAGTCCTCTTCTGCTGCTGCATCTTGCTCCACATCAACTGCACCCCCCCAGCTCCCCAGGTACTATTCCACATCCCGGTGTCTTGGGGTTGACTTGCCTTAAAGCAGAGAGTCACACCGGACCAGGGACGGTAGGTGATGGCTTGAGGCTTGTAGTAGTGTGTTAGTTGCAGTATTTTTTCTATAAATTTCTGTGGTGAGCTTGCTTCCTTCTTTTTTGATTATAATATCCAAAAATGGTAATTTGATGTATTATATTCATAAGTAAGGAATATATTAAGATTATTATTATTCAAGTTAGATACAAATTCTTTCAGAAGGGCCACAGAACCTTTCCACAGTATGAATATGTCGTCCACATAGCGACGCCATATCAATACTGAGGAGTTTATTAATTCATTGAATTCTTCAAAGATGACAAGAAGCTCCCATAAGCCTAGATGTAGGCATGCATACGAGGGGGCACAAGTTGCCCCCATCGCCGTACCTCTTATTTGTCTATAGAACTTGTTGTCGAATTTAAAAACATTATTTTCCAAAATGAACTTTAAAAGATCGATTAGGAATTTAGAGTGTTTATCAAACTGACTACCTCTAGATTCAAGGAAATGTTGTGGTGCTGCAATTCCTAGGGAGTGAGGGATGGAGGAATAGAGAACCTCCACGTCTAGTGATACTAATAAAGTATCCTCCTCCACTTCTATCCCATCTAATTGTCTTATAAAATCAGTAGTGTCTTGTACAAATGTGGGCAAAGATGAAACAAATGGTTTAAGATAATTATCCAAAGAGAGAAAGCAAGTCTGGGGTCAGAGATTAAAACAAATTCCTTTATTGACAAAAAGTTAAAATTCCAATATGGGGACAGAAGAAAGAATCCGTAACACCTAATGCAGTGGCTTACGCGTTTCGGCCGTAGCCTTACTCATAGCCAATATAACACTCACTAAGCTATTGACTTTAAAAAGGCCCCTCTGGGCTGTGATTGGTGTAAAACCAATAGGTGTGTTCGAATATTTGCTCAGTTTCCTGTGAAACTCAGTTAACTACTAAATATGAATCCAGCATTCCAAAACATCTAAGGAATAGAAAAACAGAAAATAAATAAGAAATATATAAATAAATATATGTCTACAATCAGCGAATTCTGAATACCGGCTTATTTAGAATAGAACTGAGCCGTAGGGACTATCGTGAAAAGTCACATTATTTGTATCAGGTTTTTAAATACTGACCTTACTGACAATAAATTTTGCCAATCTCTAAATGTATTCATTATAAACGGTCCCTATTGATTCAGAAAAACTGAAAGGTGTCATATAATCTACAACTGATCAAGTCTATAAATACATATATGTATTTATATGCATCTAAATATGTCAAATGTACAACTTACACTGTGTCTTAGAAAGAAACAAAAATAAAAATAATAATAAATATGAAATGAAAAGTAAAATGTTTGAAATTCAAAGAGCAATATGAATAGTAATAGTGATAATATGTTTGTAGGTATCAATTTAACTCTGTGATATCATGTATTTGTTATTCCCAATAATTAATTAGATCATATTGGGAATTTAGGCCTCTAGGGTGTCTGGTCTCCAACTGGAAAATCCAGAACATTTCTCTCTTCCCTAATAATTTTTCTTTGTCTCCCCCCCTCTGAGGAGTTGTCACTTGTTCAATTGCCTTCCATTTTAGTGTAGCAATGCTATTATTGTGTTTTGTAACAAAATGTTGCACAATTGGAGTCGTTGCCTTGCCCACTTTGATAGAACTAAAATGTTCCCTCATACGGGACCTTACATCCCTAGTCGTAAGTCCTATATACTGGACCTGACACTGTGAGCACTCCAGCATATAAATAACATTTCTTGATGAGCAATTGAGACATCTCTCAATGTCATATGTTTTTCCTGTAACAGCAGAGGAAAAGGTGGTTGTTATTTCTATGTATTCACACGGTTTACACGTATTGTGACCACATCTGAACATGCCCCTATGTCTTAACCATGAATTGGTGGACTTTTCCACGGGTTTTAGTTTAGAGGGGAAAAGTATATTACCAAGTGTTAAGGCTCTTCTGTATGAACATCTTAGACCATTGTCAACAGTATCAATAAGTTTATCGTCTGCTCTTAAAATGCCATAGTGCTTCCGAACTATGCCACATATCTGTTGATATTGGGCACTGAATGTGGTTACAAATGTAACTCCCTTATGTTCAGAGGTAGAAATGTCACCCCTTTTATTGGTTAACAAAGATCTTCTGTCTATGTGTTTAACCTCATCTAAAGCCTTGGTTATATCAGAATTTTTATAACCCTTTTCTTTGAAGCGTGTCACTAGATCCTTTGACTGTTTCTCATATGTTTGTGTATCAGAACAGTTTCGTTTGAGTCAAATCAGCTGTCCCTTGGCTATCGCGTAAGGGACATGTTTAGGATTGCAGCTCCGGCCATGCAACAAGGTGTTGCCAAAAATTGGTTTCCTGTAACTACTGGTTACAATCTTGCCATCAGCCATGCCCCTCATCATGATATCAAGGAAATTTATCTCATTTGGTTCTACCTCAAAGGTGAACACGAGATTGAGGTCATTGTCATTGATCCAAGTTATGAAATTTTGGATCTTGTTAGTCTCCCCTTTCCAAATTAACAAAAGGTCATCTATGAAACGCTTATAAAAAGCAATTTAATTGATATATGGATTAGTCTGTGCATAGACGTGGGACAGCTCCCACCAACCTAAGTATAGGTTGGCGTATGAAGGTGCAAATTTGGCACCCATACCACGTCTCTTCAAAAAATAATCTCCCTCAAATTCAAAATAATTGTGGGTCAACAAAAATAAAGTGACCCTCAATATAAATTCCTGATATTGTGTAGAAAAATTAGTTTTTTCTTCCAAGAAATATCTCAAAGCCTGTATCCCTTTGTTGTGAGGAATAGAAGAATATAAGGATGTTACATCCACAGTGACCCATGTGTAATCAGTACTCCATTTCTCAGATTCAAGTAACTGTAGAACATGTGTGGTATCTTTTAAATGGCTTGGTAGCTGGGTCACCAGTGGCTGCAATATCGCATCCAACCATTGGGATACATTTTCCGTGTATGACCCTATACCACTGACGATAGGCCTACCTTTCACCCCCTCCAAAGCTTTATGGACCTTTGGGAGGTGGTGAAAGATAGGAGTGACAGGGTGGTCGACCAAAAGATAGTCATAAGTGTTTCTGTCTAGAAAGCCCCTCTCCAGGCCGTCATCCAAAAGATCTTTCAGATCTCTTTGGAAAAACCATATGGGATTATGGTCAAGTTTTGTATAACTCTCTATGTCTAGTAATTGCCTGTTGGCTTCCTTTATGTAATCAGACCTATTTAAAACAACCACCGAGCCACCTTTATCGGCTCCCTTCACCACCAACGCCTTATTGTTCTGAATGGATTTTAATGCTGTTCTCTCCTGTTTGGTCAAATTATTAGTTGTACAGGTGTTGGTAGTTTTCAATTTCACAAGATCTTGTTCCACCCTTTTATAAAAGGTTTCTAAGACATTACCTCGTGAGTGAATGGGGTAAAATTTGGACTTGCTCTTGAATCTGACTTGTTTATCCACAGATTGACTAGGGGATAAAGAGCCCTCATTCAAAAGACTGTTAAGAATGACCATGTCACATTGTTCTGAGAAAGACAAAGGTTGGCCCTGGTCATCCACTCGCCTATCTGATTGTGGAGTGGAAGTCTCAGAGTCATGGAAATGCTTATGTAAGGTTAAATTTCTTATCAATCTATTAAGATCTATAATAGTACTAAAAGGATTAAAGTCACTAGTGGGTGCAAAACCTAAGCCGTAGCTCAGGACTTTCGTTTGTATGTGGGTTAATTCAATATCTGATAAATTAATGACCTGGAAGGTTAACGTCTCTGCTGGGACCTGTTCGTTCTCTGAGGGTACCTGGGTTCTGTTGTACCTGTTGCCCCTGTTCCCCTCCCTAAGTCTTGTGGAGGGATTGAAAAAAACCTGTTCTATGGCTCTAGAGTCTTGTACAGTCCTGTTGTCAGTACTCATAATACCCATGCCCATATGTGTATTGGCAATGGGGGGAGGAAGATGATAGTTCTGGTATGGTTGGCCACTATGATATACTCTTGGTACCATAGTCTGTTGTGTATAATCATACTGTGATTGTCTGGGCTGTTGAAAGGATTTAGCCACTGGGGGCATTGTCATATGTACTTGTTCATCATATGGTCTTGGCCTATTGTAATTATCATTAGGCGTCTCAGTGATAGGTCTATATGAGGGTACTTGTGTATTACTTGATTGTTTCAAAATACCTTGGGGAGTCATCGCTTGTGTATTACACGAGCCATGACTGCCGTTTAATCCTGCAGTCTGATCCCCGTTTAATACGGGGATCAGACTGCAGGAGCGTGTGCTGTAACGCATCACCCAATGGTAGGCTGGAGGGTGTGTGACTGTCAGCCACTCACGACCAGCAACGTCAGGAGTGAGTCATGCTAAGGCCTGTGTGTTGTCGGAACTGCACCGGAGAGAGGAGTTTACAGCGAGCGGTGTTAGGCATACCTGCAGTTAGCCCCAAAGAAAGGGTTTGCGAGGCAGCCCAGGATCACCGGAGTCGCTGGTTTCCCTCAGACATCACAGTGAGTAATAAGTATAATACAGTGGCGGGCTGTGTATGTGATTGCAACTACACTATATTGTAATAATCAGATTTGAGCCCAGCTTTAGGCATACTGGGGGCATTGTCATATGACAGGTCGACCACCCTGTCACTCCTATCTTTCACCACCTCCCAAAGGTCCATAAAGCTTTGGAGGGGGTGAAAGGTAGGCCTATCGTCAGTGGTATAGGGTCATACACGGAAAATGTATCCCAATGGTTGGATGCGATATTGCATCCACTGGTAACCCAGCTACCAAGCCATTTAAAAGATACCACACATGTTCTACAGTTACTTGAATCTGTGAAATAGAGTACTGATTACACATGGGTCACTGTGGATGTAACATCCTTATATTCTACTATTCCTCACAACAAAGGGATACAGGCTTTGAGATATTTCTTGGAAGAAAAAACTAATTTTTCTACACAATATCAGGAATTTATATCGAGGGTCACTTTATTTTTGTTGACCCACAATTATTTTGAATTTGAGGGAGATTATTTTTTGCAGAGATGTGGGACAGCTATGGGTGCCAAATTTGCACCTTCATACGCCAACCTATACTTAGGTTGGTGGGAGCTGTCCCACGTCTATGCACAGACTAATCCATATATCAATGAAATTGCTTTTTATAAGCGTTTCATTGATGACCTTTTGTTAATTTGGAAAGGGGAGACTAACAAGATCCAAAATTTCATAACTTGGATCAATGACAATGACCTCAATCTCGTGTTCACCTTTGAGGTAGAACCAAATGAGATAAATGTCCTTGATATCACGATGAGGGGCATGGCTGATGGCAAGATTGTAACCAGTAGTTACAGGAAACCAATTTCTGGCAACACTTTGTTGCATGGCCGGAGCTGCCATCCTAAACATTGTCCTTACGCGATAGCCAAGGGACAGCTGATTCGACTCAAACAAAACTGTTCTGATACACAAACATATGAGAAACAGTCAAAGGATCTAGTGACGCGCTTCAAAGAAATTAATCTCTGACCCCGGACTTGCTTTCTCTCTTTGGATTACAATTGCCGTTTAATATGGGGATCAGACTGCAGGAGCATGTGCTGTAACTCATCACCCAATGGTAGGCTGGAGGGTGTGTAACTGTCAGCCACTCACGACCAGCAACGTCAGGAGTGAGTCACGCTAAGGCCTGTGTGTTGTCGGAACTGCACTGGAAAGAAGAGTTTACAGCGAGCGGTGTTAGGCATACCCGCAGTTATCCCCAAAGGAAGGGTTCGCGAGGCAGCCCAGGATCACCGGAGTCGCTGGTTTCCCTCAGACATCACAGTGAGTAATAAGTATAATAAAGTGGCGGGCTGTGTATGTGATTGCACATACACTATATTGTAATAATTAGATTTGAGCCCAGCTTTCTAGTATCTCTGCACGGACTGTACCGCATGAGACTATACTTATTGATATTTTCGCTCCAGACACACAGGCTGGACTTTCAAGGCGGATTATAATCAGATTTATGCATGCCTTTGAATATTGTTTAATGGACAATTGTTTGTGTATAACACTCCCCACGCACCAGCACACTTTATCCCCACACAGTACACATATTTTATGGGGATGATATGATTAGGTGTTTCTGTCCACTACATCGTTCTCTTTCTTAAGATAATTATCCACATAATTCCCAATATGTTCAGTAACACTACTGATCCTCGAAATTATAGGACGCCCAGGGGGGTCCTGCATGTTTTTATGTAATTTCGGGATGCAGTAAAAAAACGGTATTTTAGGGAATTTTACATACAAAAAGTCAAATTCTTTTTTACTAATGTGTAATACCAGGACTCTATTAAGAATTGGGAATTAGGTTCAAGTTCCACTCAGTCTCACAAAATAGCGGAATTAATAAAATAATCCCTGTTCTGCTCATAGACTGAGGGCCCAAAAGGGAATAGCAGCAATGTGTTGCAGAGATTGCAAACTGTCTCTTTAAATATTGGTGCTTTGAGCTGTAACCACTCCAAATAGCAAGGTATAACAAACACTCCCAGTGTAGCAAAGTTGTCAACAGACAGGATAAAATAAATCAATCACACTCAATATTGCAGATTATTTGTATTCCAGTTAATATGGATATCAGAATGGTGCAGTCTCTTTATAAACAGATGCAGCAAGTTCAGGATTAATTACAGGAATGTCTAGAGAATGCAGGCAATATATAAATCAAGTCTTGCAAGGAAAATGTGCAGAGTTTTAGAGAACAAATTTAAAGTAATCTCACCCCAGGAGTTGCAGTCCGTTTGGCAGCTACAGTGTGATGAGAGACAGAGAGAGGTGCTGTGAAATCCGTTTCTGTGTAACAGCTTGCAGACTGAGTCAGGAAGTGCTGGAGAGCAGGAGGAGGTGCCAGTAAGGAAGGTAAGACTTAAAATTCCAGCAGGGTATCCAGGAATATGCCTGTGAAAGGAGAGGTAAAGATTACCTTAACAGAAGCTCTTACTTCAGACTGCCAGGACAGAGAGAGCTTAATGCTGCAGCAGTAGTTGTTTTCCAGGTTACAGCTGACAAAGGAGAGATGGTAAATTAAGTGGAGGCTTAGCTGAACTACTTAGACAGTAGTTAATGTGATCCAGGTATCAGAAGACAATACTAAGCAAAGAGAGGTTGGGGGAGGAGACTTTTATAGGGTTCAGATACAGGATTTAAAGGGATATACATGACATAATGACACCATCCTTTCTTGCTTTATTGAGTATATGTAATAGTTCACCTTGTATTTTATTAATAGGATTCTCTTGCACTAGTTCGTACTGATCCTTATTGTTAAGTTGTTTTTTAACCTCCAATGCATAATTTGACTCATTCATAATGACTAGATTACCACCCTTGTCGGCCTGCTTTATGATAATACCAGGGGTATTCATAAGTTCCTGTAAGGCTATTCTTTCCTGCCTAGATAGATTATCATCAATTATTTTATTGATCGGTAGTTTCTCAATTTCTTTTTCAACTTCTTAAACAAAAAGGTTGACCGCTGGTACTATTGACAATGGTGGCATGTAGTTTGATTTTGGTCTAAATTTAGATGTTAAAGAGACAATGCTTTGTGCGCTATTAGTATTAGTTGTGGATTCTGCTACAGTATCAATAGAATACTCCTCTACTTCACCCTCTCTAATGAGATTTTCCAGAATCATGAGAGTATCTTTATCTTCCTCAGTAATTTTAGTCTGTTCTGACTTGTCTAGATTTTTTCTTTTATGTTTTGACATGACTTGGGAGAGAACAATTTTTCTGGCGAACAAGTGTAAATCTTTTACTACTGTGAACTTGTCCAAACTTCTTGCTGGGCAAAATGTGCTTGATTTAACGGAAATTTGGACAAGTTCACTATTTGTAGTTCATCCTCAACTATTGGGGTATCGAGGGGGATACTAGATACCCCAATAGTTGAACTACAAATAGTGAACTTGTCTAAATGTCCGTTAAATCAAGCACATATTAGCTTACTTAAAAAAGGCCTTTCATTTTGCCCAGCAAGAAGTTTGGACAAGGTTGTTGTTTGAGTCTGAGGACGGGGGTAAAACCCCGAAACGTCACTCTGTTGGAATATAGTTTTTTTGTAACTTCAAACCTGGTGAGTGCCTTCTTTTGTTGGAGAGGTATATATATATATATATATATATATATATATATATATATATTAATAAAAAAGGAGGGCTGCACTCACTGGGTTTATCAAAAACAATAAATCAATATTTATTTCATAGTGGTTACACTTCCTTAGACCAATTTTTTTTTTTTTTTATCTGGCTTCTTGGTATATGCGTGTGTGTGTGTTTGTGTATGTGTGGCTGTGTTTCTTCATTTAATATTCAGTGCTACAGCTTTATATATTTCTGATTCTTAGTGACTTCATTTAAGCACTTATTCTTTATGGTTTTAGCAGCATTTTGACCTCGAAGGTATTACACATTACAAACTTCAAATGCCTAGCTGACAAGAAAACTAGGCAGAAGAAAAACTCACATGTTGCTCCAATAACACTAATTCCCACTTGACAAGTTCATTCCTACATCCTATTAGTTATTGGGTTACCACTGAAAGATAATTTGAACTATTATAACAGTTCATCTTCTGAACAGTTGCATAGAATTCTTTGTCTGTACTAATGGAGTATATAATTTACCATATTTGTGAGTTAACAATGCAAGTTTGAATTTTTGTGAATCTTGTTGTAGTGCTAAAAAAAAAAATGTTCTGATTTTTAACTTTTTGACCATTAACCTTTAATGGCACACTGCTGAAATGCCAATTTGCAAATTAAAATGGTTGGAAATTCAGAAATATCTTTAGAGGACTACTAGATTCACTTGATACTGTAAAAGTAAAGTTCACCTTGTGACCTTGAAGCCATAGCTGACAGTAGAGATTTAAGTGATGGAAGAACTTAAATGAAGGGAAAGCAATTATATACATACACATATACATACAAAAATATACATACATACAAGAGTTAATCAATGTAAAACCACAACAGAAATATGCTATTAATATTATAAAATACAAAAAAATAGAAAATACTAATAATGAAGTTGTATAACCAAATAACTTACGGCTAGTGTTGCAGTACGGTTTTTAACGCTGAAAAAATGGCAATTCCAGTGTAATGGCCAGGAACGCATATTACAAGTCGTGGCAGTATAGCTATACCACAAGCATTTTAGCCTGTAATGCAACGTCCATTTCGCACTCAAAAAAATTACATTTTTGTGTGGGATTTTCATAGCGCCGGTATTACAGGTTGTGCGGTCCGGCTAAAATGCTTGTGTTACAGCCTATACCGACACGATTTATACCACCATCTGAGAGCAGTAGTTATGGATTTTGCGAAACAAAAATGTTTCTCATAAAAATGTATAACTAAACTGTTACAAAGTACACTGACACCCATAAACTACCTATTAACCCCTAAACCACCGCCCTCCCGCATCGCAAACACTATGATAAACCTATTAACCCCTAATCTGCCGCCCACCCACATCGCCAACACTATTTAAATATATTAACCCCTAAACCGCCGATCCCCGACATTGCCAACACTATAATAAAGTTATTAACCCCAAAACCGCCGGCCTCCCACATCGCCGCCACGAAATAAACCTATTAACCCCTAAACCGCCAGCCCCCACATTGCCAACACTATATAAAGTATTAACCCCTAAACCTCCAGCCCCCCCACATAGTAACTTCTAAACTAAACCTACTAACACCTAGACTGCAGGCCCCCTGATATCGCAAAACAATAAATTTAACTTTTAACCCGTAAACCGAACAGCTGCTAACTTTAAATTAAAATTACAATATAACTATCTTTAAAAAAATAAAAACTTACCTGTGACATAAAAATAAACCTAACATTAAACTATAAATTAACCTAACGTAACTATTCTAATAAAATAAAAAAATGCTACCAATTAGAAACCTAAAATAGAAATTTAAAAAAACCTAACACTATGAAAAAAAATAAGTCTAAAATTACAAAAAATAATAAAGACTAAATTTTGAAAAAAAACAAAAACGTAAGCTTACAAAAATAATAAATAAAATTATCAAAAATAAAAACAATTACACTTAATCTAATAGCCCTATAAAAAAAAAACACCTAAAATAAAAACACCCCCTAACCTATAATAAACTACCAATAGACCGTAAAAGGGCCCTTTGTAGGGCATTTCCCTAAGTTAAACAGCTCTTTTACCTGTAAAAACATACAAAGTCCCCCCAACAGTAAAACCCACCACCCAACCAACCCCCCAAAATAAAAAACCTAACTCTAAAAAAATCCTAAACTACCCATTGCCTCTAAAGGGGCATTTGTATGGGCATTGCCCTTAAAAGGGCATTCAGCTCTTTTTCACTACCCTTAAAAGGACATTTAGCTCATTTCCAAGTGCCCATACTTAAAGGGACAGTCAAGTCCCAAAAAAAGTTCATGTTTCAAATAGGGCATGTAATTTTAAACAACTTTCAATTTACTTTGCTTTGTTCTCTTGGTATTCTTAGTTGAAAACTAAACCTAGGAAGGCTCATATGATAATTTCTAAGCCCTTGAAGGCCGCCTCTAATCACATGCTTTTTGTATTTGCTTTTCACAACAGGGGAGAGCTAGTTCAGGTAAACCACATAGATAACATTGTGAGCATGCCCGTGGATTGTGGCAGACACTGCACTAATTGGCTAAAATTAAAGTCAATAGATAATAAATAAAATGTCATGTGATCAGGGGGCTGTCAGAAGATGTTTAGATACAAGGTAATCACAGAGCTAAAAAGTATATTAATATAACCGTGGTGGCTGTGTAAAACTGAGGAATGGGTAATAAAGGGATTATCTATCTGTTAAAACAACAAAAATTCTGTTGTTGACTGTCCCTTTAATCTAAAAAAAGAAACACCCCAAAAAAATTAACACTAACCCCAGAATATCTACTCACGGTTCCTGAAGTCCAGATATCCATCTCCATCCAAGCGGCAAGAAGTCTTCATCCAGCCTGCGACACCTTTATGCATCTCGAGGATGTCTTCTGTCTTCATCCCGGTTGGCGTGGAGCGGAGCTATCCTGGAAGTCAAAGACATCCTGCGCGGAGCATCCTCTTCATTCGGTCATCACCGTACACTGAAGTTGAATGCAAGTTAGCTGTTTCAAAATAACGTACCTTGCATTCCTATTGGCTGATTTGATTCTTCAAATTTAAATCAGCCAATAGGATGAGAGCTTCTGAAATCCTATTGGCTGTACAAAACAGCCAATAGGATGAGAGCTACTGAAATCCTATTGGCTGTTCAAAACACTTCAAGTGTTTGATGTCTATGGGGGAAAGTGTGCAAGAGCACGTCAAAGTAGCCCTTGGCTTTTGTGCGGTATGGAGCTTAACACCACTATGTCGCACGCACAAGGAGGCTTTTCAATAACTTGTAATGGCAGCCCTATGGAGAGTGAAATAACACAACTTTTTTGGCGTTAGTTTCGCACCCTGTCTAGCGCAAAACTCATAATCTAGGTGTAAGTTTGAAACAACATGTATTCTGTAAGTGCTTGATTCATTTTTTCAGATATTTAATTATTATGTATTTCTCATATGAAATTACATTAATTTAAAAAAAAATCTATATTTTATCAAAAACAAATGTCCTATCAGTCGAACAAAATATTTAATAAAATACTATTTTTGTATTATTATTATTTATTTTTTTTGAGAATCCAGGGAAATGTGTAAATATGAATATATACACATACACACACACTTCACTATGTCCAGCACTCTTGGTACAATAATTCATGTGCCAAGGTGCACTCAGTCGTATTTTATAGAATTCAAAAGTTTGAGGCCTTCACTATGATCAGCTGATTTATTCGCTTATGACATTTTGGGGTTTGACTTCTGTCCTCAGACATATATGGGAAAAAAAACAGTGCAAACACACAAATACATAGTGCTCCCTTTGTGTAGGTTCCTCGTAATGGTGTTTTTGGTTGGCCTGGAGTGAGCGCCATTAGTACCATTTCCAACAAAGCCACGACAACAAAATATCAGCATTGTCAATTGATACCTGTTAACACAATAAATTAATCACATTATAAAATAGAAATTAAAGGAATATTTTAAAAAGAAAATGCATGTAACTACAGTCATAATTCTAATCCCCACCTAGAACCTTCAAATGTTTACCTACCTAGGATAAATATATATTCATAATTATCCCTATAAGCATGTTTAGCGGTTTAAACTTAGTACAATTTTCTATATTTACTAGATAGATAGATAGATAGATAGATAGATAGATAGATAGATAGATAGATAGATAGATAGATAGATAATAGATAGATAGATAGATGGATAGATTAATCTTGAAAGATATAGAATATTTGAATAAAGATTTTAATGTCTATAAATTATAGTGAGGTTATATTTTCATTATTAAATTTAAATTGTATTCTACAGAAACACTGTTAAATAGTATAACCATTTGAAAGAATATTTGTTACAATGAATATGACATTGAAATATAAAACTCAGGTTATACTGCAGCATCATATTCCCATAGAGCAACTTTTATCAACAATCAAATTAGTTGAATACTCCACATATGTTGACCGGTCATTCTCCATTATAAACACTTTGGTTAACAAGTGACAAGATCACCAGCAATGCATGTGTGTGATGAGTAATGAGTAATTTGAGTAATTTTCTTCTAAAATAAATTGTGTAGCTTACTATGCAATGCATGGTTTTGGAATTTAGAAAGCTATATCAGTTATCTGAAATTCCTTTCTCAGCTAAATATTATTTTCTTATAGCAACTTTCCATACACCATTATTAAATATCAATATTACAAAGCTCCATAGTTGAAGCTGATTAGTACCATTTCCAACAAAGCCATGACAACAAAATCTCAGCATCGTCAATTGATACCTGTTAAAACAATAAATTAATTACATTATAAAACAGAAATATCAAAGGAATATTTAAAAAAGAAAATGCATGTAACTACAGTCATAAAATTAGCTTCACATTCTAATCCCCACCTAGAACCTTCAAATCTTTACCTATATAGGATAAATATATATTCATTATTATACTTATAAGCATTTTTAGCGGTTTAAACTTAGTACAATTTTCTATATTTAATAGAGAGATAGATATATTAATCTTGAAAGATAAAGAATATCTGAATAAAGATTGTAATGTCTGTTGTGTGAAAAAAAAGATATATAGCACAATAATCACCTTTTAGAATTCTATAACAATATACAGCAAAATTATAGTATAGTGAGGTTATATTTTCATTATTAAATTTAAATTGTATTCTACATAAACACTGTTTAATAGTATAACCATTTGAAAGAATATTTGTTACAATGAATATGACATTGAAATATAAAACTCAGTTTATACTGCAGCCTCATATTCGCATAGAGTAACTTTTATCAACAATCATAACAATCATTAGTTGAATACTCCACATATGTTGACCAGTCATTCTCCATTATAAACACTTTGGTTAACAAGTGACAAGATCACCAGCAATGCATGTGAGTAATTTTCTTCTGAAATAAATTGTGTGGCTGACTATTCAACTCATGGTTTTGGAATTTAGAAAGCTATATCAGTTATCTGAAATTCCTTTCTTAGCTAAATATAATTTTCCTATAGCAACTTTCCATACACCATTATTAAATATCAATATTACAAAGCTCCATAGTTGAAGCTGATTAGTATCATTTCCAACAAAGCCATGACAAAATCTAAGCATCGTCAATTGATACCTGTTAAAACCATAAATTAATTACATTATAAAATAAAGGAATATTCTATAAAACTTTTGATGTCTAAGTAGATTTTCAATCACATTTTAATTTTATTTTATTTAGATTCAATCTCAACATAAATGAAATGTTTGGTATTCTTAGGTACTGCACATCTTGTGATGAACTGAAACAAAATAACACTGCAATATTCAAATAGTTGATAAATAGACCATATAGCTTTTTGATAACTAAATTGCCTACTATGGAATTTTAGTTAGCTAAGAAAGAAATACTATAGACCCTCTTCAGAAGATCTATTTAAGGAACATTCGATTTGTACAGCACACAACTTTGCAGCATTGCAATTCCACAAAGTTTTAATTTTCTTGCAGTAGACTTTAAAGGGATGGCAGGTAAAAAGTTAAATGTGCATTAGAACAATTTCACTTTAAACAAATGCATTTATGCAATATGCTTCCATTAGACCAAAGTGCTTATAGTAAACCTTTATCATTGTGTCAGCAGCATACACACATATGCTACATGTGAAAAGAGGATCCAGATTCTTTTAGATTGTGTGGTGTTTGAATACCACTGCATAGATCACTCACAGCATATGTGCAAATGCAGCTAAAATAGTAATTTGTTTTGCTATCAGAAGTATTTTTTTAAATTGTTTTTAAAACTCTAAAACTAGTTGACAATAGGTAGATAGACAGATAGATAAACAGACAGACTGATAGATAGACAGACAGAGAGACAGACTGATAGACAGACAGAGAGACAGACATATAGATAGGCAGGGATATATCTATATTTTTAATAAAAGGTTAATCCATAATTAGGACATTTGTGCAAACAGAAAATCTACTTATATTTTCCAAATCATAACCCATCACTATCTACTTGCTTGACAACAACTTGGGTCTTAAATAAATCTTCCACTAATCTTTGTATGTTGTGTTGCTTTCTTATTGTGGGCTATATATTAGTTGTTTTAGGTTATTAAAGACATGTTAAATCATGGTATATAAATCTATGTTAAAGGGACACTGAACTCAATTTTTTTTTCGTGATTCAGATAGATGCAATTTTAAGCAACTTTCTAATTTACTCCTATTATCAAATGTTCTTCGTTCTCTGGCTATCTATATTTGAAAAAGAAGGCATCTAAGCTTTTTTTTGGTTCAGACTCTCAACAGCATTTTTTTATTGGTGGATGAATGTATCCACCAATCAGCAAGGACAACCCAGGTTGTTCAACAAATATGAGACGGCATCTAAACTTACATTCTTGCATTTCAAATAAAGATACCAAGAAAATAAAGAAAATTTGATAATAGGAGTAAATTAGAAAGTTGCTTAAAATTTCATGCTCTATCTGAATCATGAAAGAAAAAAATTGGGTTCAGTGTCCCTTTAAGATAACCTATTAAAATTAATTATTAGCAAATGCAATATTTTGTAGTTTTAAAACTTACTCTTAAAAAGGGGGATTATAGATATCCAGCAAAAGACTGAACTACTAAGTTAAAACAGCTTGTTGATATTGTAATTAAACATTTATATTAAACAATTAATAATATAAAATTACTAAATATCATTCCATCATGAGTTAAAGTAACATATTTATTAGATGAGAATGTGTTTAATGCATTGTAAAATGATTGCCAAATACATTTGTAGTAAAACACTAAGATCGGGATTTGCACAAATCCTTGTGTGTTACACGTTCATAAGAAGAAATCTCCTCTGGCGGCAGCTATGTTCAGTAATCGTTTCATAGCAAATAAAACAAATGCACATGTCTTATATTTATCTGTCTTGGTACCCAACTTATCTATCCATATCTATTTATGTGTCTATATTTATTTATCTACCGGTATCTACTTTTTTTTTTTTTTTAGCTATATCTATTTCCTATCTATTTTGGTGTAAACCTTATTATTTTAGGTATTTTCCAACATAACATTAT
This sequence comes from Bombina bombina, assembly GCF_027579735.1. Lineage (NCBI taxonomy): Eukaryota > Metazoa > Chordata > Amphibia > Anura > Bombinatoridae > Bombina > Bombina bombina. The sequence continues at coordinate 935,211,277 of NC_069504.1, read as the reverse complement.
AATAAATATAAATATATCATAAATATGATTTGACATGTTTTCATCTACTTGGCTCCAAAGGTTGCAATGTATAATATATATACACTGTATGTATACATATGTATTTATGTGTTTTTCTATATTTGTTTGTAAATACAATACTGCCCCCTGCTTGTGTGTGGTCAGTCATGCAAAAGAGGGAGTTGGCAATCATTCTTATACGATTGTTGCGGAGAGGTTATGTTTTTTTTGTTTAAAAAGATAGATAATCCCTTTATTACCCATTCTCCAGTTTTGCATAGCGACCACTTTTATAATAATACACTTTTTACCTCTGTGATATTATTGTATCTAAGCCTCTGCAGACTGCCCCCTTTCCTCAGTTCTTTTGACAGACTTGTATTTTAGCCAATCAGTGCCAACTCATAAATAACTCCACAAGAGTGAGCACATTATTATCAATATGAACTAGCGCTGTCTTGCTGTAAAAAAACATTGAAATGCACTGAGATAAGAGGTGGTCTTCAATGGCTTAGAAATCAGCATATGAATCTACCTAGCTTTAGCTTTCAACAAAGAATAATAAAAGAACAAAGCAAATTTGATGATAAAAGTTTAATTGGAAAGTTGTTTAAAATTGTAAGCCCTGTCTGAATCATAAAAGTTTAATTTTGACTTGATTGTACCTTTAACTAGCATTTCCAGCTTGCTATCACAACTTGATAAATGGAGCCCTTCAGGTATATTTATCATAGTGCGAGCGGACATAATACGATGTAGCATATCATGTCTGTCGCACATTGATATGCTGTCAGCATTTATCATTGCACCAGCAGTTCTTGTGAACTGCTGGTTAGGGATGGGCGAATGTGTAAATTTTCGAATTTCGAATGTAGAACGAATGTTATTACCGAAATTCAAATTCTAAATCCGAATGTCGATAAGAACGAATATTCTTAAAAATTCGAAAATCAAATATTATTTACAGTTTTCGAATGTCACTTTCGAATTTGAATGTTTATAATTATATCGAATGTCCATATTCGAAATTTCAAATTTAACATTCTATTTAACAAATACTATTCAGAAGTTCAATAGTTCATGTGGTAGGGCTGGAATCTAGTAAATTGATACATATATAGATACAAATATATCATTTTGAATGTTTCCATATAGAATATTGCATAATTCGAATATTACATTTAAAGAAAGCATTATAAATACTATTACAAACATATAAATTCGAAATTTTCGAATTCGAATATACGTATTGCATAATTCGAATATTACATTTAAAGAAAAAGCATTAGAAATACTATTACAAACTAAATTCGAATTTTTCGAATTCGAATACACGTATTGCATAATTCGAATATTACATTTAAAGAAAAAGCATTAGAAATACTATTCAAATTTTTTGAAAAGAATATTTTCGAATGTAATCGTAAAATTCGAAACCGAACATTCGAAAATCGAATGTTAGAATGTTATGTAAACATTCGAAATTCGATTCGAACGAACGAATGTGTTAAAATTCGTGCCATTTTTCGAATGTTGCGAAACATTCGCCCATCCCTACTGCTGGTGCAATGCTGCCCCCTGAAGATTTGCGGCCAATCGGCTGCTAGCAGGGGGAGTCAATCAAGCCGATCATATTCGATTGGGTTGATTTCTGTCCACGACCTCAGAGCAGGCAGACAAATTATGGATCAGCGGTTTTTAGACAGCTGCTTCATAACTTCTGTTTCCCGCAAGCCTGAAGGCTCGCCGGAAACAAGGGGCATCAAGCTCCATACGGAGATTGATAAATTGGCCCCCTTGAGTTTAATGTCCCTTTAATAAGGTTTGTCAACAGGCACCCTACAAAACACAGATTAGATCAAACAAATGAGCTCTGAAAACAAGATTAATACAAAGAGATTAAGCATTTTTTACTTCAACATTTTCCCCCTGCATTTTAACAGATCAGCAGGCAGAATAATAATTTTAACAACATTGAAAATATTCATTGTTTTGCAGGCCCAGGAATTTCCCATTATTTTGTTTAATTTTTGTATGTGGTTAATCACACTTCCACATATATACAATTTCTTGAACATATTATCCAATTATTGTGCAGTATGTAGGCATGCCAGCTGTCTGTATTCCTGCACTCCAGACTCTCTGGGGATTAACATTTTGCAGAGTAAAATTATAGTAAAAGCAGGCAAATTAAATAAAGAGTTGCTCAAAAATGAACTTTCTCTTTATTTTACAGTTAGACCTGCTAAACTGTACTTCTTTTTAAACTGCATACATACAGGGAGTGCAAAATTATTAGGCAAGTTGTATTTTTGAGGATTAATTTTATTATTGAACAACAACCATGTTCTCAATGAACCCAAAAAACTCATTAATATCAAAGCTGAATATTTTTGGAAGTAGTTTTTAGTTTGTTTTTAGTTTTAGCTATTTTAGGGGGATATCTGTGTGTGCAGGTGACTATTACTGTGCATAATTATTAGGCAACTTAACAAAAAACAAATATATACCCATTTCAATTATTTATTTTTACCAGTGAAACCAATATAACATCTCAACATTCACAAATATACATTTCTGACATTCAAAAACAAAACAAAAACAAATCAGTGACCAATATAGCCACCTTTCTTTGCAAGGACACTCAAAAGCCTGCCATCCATGGATTCTGTCAGTGTTTTGATCTGTTCACCATCAACATTGCGTGCAGCAGCAACCACAGCCTCCCAGACACTGTTCAGAGAGGTGTACTGTTTTCCCTCCTTGTAAATCTTACATTTGATGATGGACCACATGTTCTCAATGGGGTTCAGATCAGGTGAACAAGGAGGCCATGTCATTAGATTTTCTTCTTTTATACCCTTTCTTGCCAGCCACGCTGTGGAGTACTTGGACGCGTGTGATGGAGCATTGTCCTGCATGAAAATCATGTTTTTCTTGAAGGATGCAGACTTCTTCCTGTACCACTGCTTGAAGAAGGTGTCTTCCAGAAACTGGCAGTAGGACTGGGAGTTGAGCTTGACTCCATCCTCAACCCGAAAAGGCCCCACAAGCTCATCTTTGATGATACCAGCCCAAACCAGTACTCCACCTCCACCTTGCTGGCGTCTGAGTCGGACTGGAGCTCTCTGCCCTTTACCAATCCAGCCACGGGCCCATCCATGTGGCCCATCAAGACTCACTCTCATTTCATCAGTCCATAAAACCTTACAAAAATCAGTCTTGAGATATTTCTTGGCCCAGTCTTGACGTTTCAGCTTGTGTGTCTTGTTCAGTGGTGGTCGTATTTCAGCCTTTCTTACCTTGGCCATGTCTCTGAGTATTGCACACCTTGTGCTTTTGGGCACTCCAGTGATGTTGCAGCTCTGAAATATGGCCAAACTGGTGGCAAGTGGCATCTTGGCAGCTGCACACTTGACTTTTCTCAGTTCATGGGCAGTTATTTTGCGCCTTGGTTTTTCCACACGCTTCTTGCGACCCTGTTGACTATTTTGAATGAAACGCTTGATTGTTTGATGATCAGGCTTCAGAAGCTTTGCAATTTTAAGAGTGCTGCATCCCTCTGCAAGATATCTCACTATTTTTGACTTTTCTGAGCCTGTCAAGTCCTTCTTTTGACCCATTTTGCCAAAGGAAAGGAAGTTGCCTAATAATTATGCACACCTGATATAGGGTGTTGATGTCATTAGACCACACCCCTTCTCATTACAGAGATGCACATCACCTAATATGCTTAATTGGTAGTAGGCTTTCGAGCCTATACAGCTTGGAGTAAGACAACATGCATAAAGAGGATGATGTGGTCAAAATACTCATTTGCCTAATAATTCTGCACTCCCTGTAAAATGATGAACTGAATATAATTTAGTGTTTTGGGCGCATACTTCATGTTATTTAATTACTGTATAAGGTGATTATTAGGGCAATTGAAGATTACAAGGCAAATATTGATAGATGTGATTAATTACTCACATAGGTACCCATAATTAAGCCTTTTTTTAAAATAAAATGGGATATGAGAAGCTGAAATTGCTTGATTACCACAACAAAGTCAATTATACGATTACAGCACAGCAGAATTACATAATCAACAACTTCATAATAAAAAGACAATGCAATAACACTTAGGAGCATATTTATTAAGCTCCGTTTGGAGCTTAAAGCCCCATGTTTCTGGCGAGCCTTAAAGACCGCTGCTCTATAACCTGTCCGCCTGCTCTGAGGTGGCAGACAGAGATCGGCGGAAATCAAACCAATCCAATACGATCGGGTTGATTGACACCCCCTGCTGGCGGCCAATTGGCCGCAAATCTGCAGGGGGAGGAATTGCACCAGTAGTTAACAATATCTGATGGTGCAATGATAAATGCCAACAGCACAGCAGACTTGATCTGCAATATCGAATCATGTCCGCTCGCACATTAATAAATAGGCCTCTTAGGGCGAGATTTCATATGTGGCGCAAGCTTCAGCTTAACTGCTGAAACCCACGTCACCCGTAATTTTACCTCGCACATCGGGGCATCACATAAACCCCCTCGGCAGTTCATAAAGTGCCGGAAATCGGAAAAACTAGCGATCTCCAGAAAAGTGCATAAATACAATTTTCTGAAGTCGCCACTGACTTACAGCACTTTAGAAACTGCCGGTGATTAAGAAAATAAAAAAATAGATATCAAATTGCCCGTAAAAGTCTAAGACGCCTCCCAAAAATAAAACTGACACGTAAAAACCCCTATATCCGCAATCGCCCCACATCGCAACTAATAATAAATGTATTAACCCCTAAACCGACAACCCCCCACAACGCAATATGCCTAATTAAACTATTAACCCCTAATTCGCCATTCCCCCACATCGCAATCTACCTAGTAACAGTATTAACCCCTAAATCCACCAACCCCAAAATTGCAAACTACCTAATAAATGTATTAACCCCTATTCCGCCATTAACCCACATTGCAAAGTACCTATTACAACTATTAACCCCTAATCTGCCATTAACCCACATCACAACAAACCTTATAAATCTATTAACCCCTAATCCGCCAAACCCACACAGCGCAATAATCCTAATAAACTATTAACCCCTAATTCGCCAAACCCCCACAACGCAAATACTCTAATTAACCTATTAACCCCTAATCCGCCAAACCCCCACAACACAAATAACTAATTTAATTACCTAACCCACTAAATTAACCCCAAATTACATAAAATAATAAAATGCTAAATTACAATTAAAATAAAAAATCCCAACAGTATTAAGAAAAATAAACCTAATATTAATTTAAAATAAATTAAGATAAAATTATCCAAAATAAAAAAATAAACCTAATCCCTATGAAAATAAAAAAGCACCCCAAAATAAAAAAAAAACATAATCTAATGCTTAAAAGGGCCTTTTGTAGTGCATTGCCCTAAATTAAACAGCTATTTTACCTTAAAAAATACTAAGTCCCCCCTCTAACAGTAAAACCCACCACTCAACAAACCCCCCAATATAAAAAAATCTAACATTAAAAAAGCCTAAACTACCCATTGTATTTGTATGGGCATGAAATTCTATTGGCTGTTCAAATCAGCCAATAAGATTTTAGTAGCCCTCATCCTATTGGCTGAATTTAAATTGAAGAATCAAATCAGCCAATGGGAATGCAAGGGATGCCATATTTAAACGCGTACCTTGAATTCACTATTCAATGTACGGCGTTGATCATACAAAGAGGATCCTCCATGCTCCATGGCTCCGCGGTCACCGGTCCTGCTTCGCGATCATCTCTGCTCCGCGTCGGCTTGGTCCTGGATGAAGAAGGAAGTGGTCCCGCTTGGTAAAATATTTCAGCCGCTTGGAAGAAGACTTCACCACCTGGAACAGGAGCTTCTCCGTCGGACTTCAGGAACTGTGAGTACCTATTTAGTGGTTAGATTTAGGATTATTTTTTCTTTTTTTTTTTCTTTAGATTAGGTATTTATTGAATGCCCTTTTAAGGGCAGTAATAGAGCTGAATACCCTTTTAAGGGCAATGCCCATACAAATGCCCCTTTAGGGGCAATGGGTAGTTTAGGATTTTTAAGTGTTAGGTCTTTTTATTTTGGGGGGTTTGTTGGGTGGGTGGTTTTACTGTTAGAGGGGAGACTTAGTATTTTGTAAGGTAAAAGAGCTGTTTAATTTAGGGCAATGCCCTACAAAAGGCCTTTTTAAGGGCTATTGGTAGTTTACTATTAGATTAGGTTTTTTTTTATTTTGTAGCAGCTTTTTATTTTCATAGGGATTCGGTTTAATGTTTTTATTTTTGATAATGTGGTTTATTATTTTATGTAGTAATCTTAGATTATTATTATTATTTTTTTAAGTAATGTTAGATTTTTTATTTTAATTGTAACTTAGTATTTTTTAATTTAGGTAATTGGGGTTAATTTAGGGGATGTTTGGTTAGGGGGCTTAGTAATTTAATTAGTTATTTGCATTGTGGGCATTTGGCGGATTAGGGGTTAATAGTTGTATTAGGTTTATTGAGTTGTGTGGGTTTGACGGGTTAGGGGTTAATGGTTTTATTAGGTTTATTGCATTGTGGGTTAATGTTAGATTAGGGGTGAATAGTTTTTTTTAGGTTTATTGCAATGTAGGTTAATGGAGGATTAGTGGTTAATACATTTATAACGTTTATTGCGATGTGAGTTAATGGCAGATTAAGGGTTATTAGTTATTGCGGTGGGGGTTTGCGGTTGACAGGTAGATATTGCGCATGCGTTAGGTGTTTGTTAATACTTTCAGGGAGTTACTGTGCTCACATTTTCAGTGCAAGGCTTGCTGCGCCTGCCTATTTGTGGCAAGGTGAAAATGGAGTAAAATTTCTCAATTTTCACTGCGTAAGTCCTTGCGCTGAATATGTGATACCGATTTGCGGTGCGGTTAGCTTATGGGAGTAAAAATTGCGGGCGACGTGAAATATACGCGCCACATTTAGATGTGTCGCCGTATATGTGATTCCAAAACCGCATAAAAAACAGCGTTGCCAGCTTTTGCAGCCAACGCCGCATATTTAATCTTGCCCTTAGTTGTAAATTGAAATGAGAAGTCACATATACTGTGACTTTTTTGCACATACTCAGCAGCAGATGGTGCTTCAGAAAGTGTTCATATAAATACATTGAACACATTTAGATAAAATGAAACACTCATTTAAATTGCATGCTTGATTTAAATCATGAACATTTATTTTGACATTAATAATTGTTTAAATGTATATGTTTATTTAATATCTTCATTATGACATGGATGGATTAGTTGCTTCTACTTATTTTATGTTGTGATTCTGTCTATATTGTGTGAAGTAAAACAAAAATAATAATAATGATAATAATAATCATCATCATCAACAAGATGACATAAAACCCAATCTTTTTTTTTCCAGACAGTGCAAACAATTTGAACCAGCTTTTCGATTTACGTCTATTATCAAATTTGCTTCATTCTCTTGGCATCCTTTGTTGAAGGATCAGCAATGTACTGCTGGGAGCTATCTTAATATATTAGTAAGCAAATGGCAATAGGCATATATGGAAAGTCACCAATTAGCAGCTACCTCACAGTAAAGCATTTTGGCTCTTAAGCCTACCTAAGCCTACCTAAGTCTGCTTTCCAACAAAGGATACCAAGATAGTGAAGTAAATTATATATTAGAAATAAATTAGAAAATGTTTTAAATTTGCATGCTCTTTCTAAATCATAAAAAAAATGTTGGGTTTCATGTCCCTTTAACCTTTTCTTTGTAACGTATAACACAATTCATAACTGTCCTCTAATATGTTATTTAGTTAAACGTCTATTTGTAATTGATGTACTCCAAAATATCATGGTATGGATTTCCTTTCAAAATGTGTTTGTAGATAGTATAATGACTACTGCATTTTTGAAGTGACATAGTGACATTTGTAATTTATTTGTTAGACTACTCTCTTATTGAATTTGATAGTAAAATTATTTATGCTGCTAGAAAAAAAGAAATGAAATCCAGTCCCAAGGTATTATAGAGGCCTGACTACCAATTAATCTCTAGAAACAGGGATGAATATAGTCAATAATGAGAAACAATAAGATGAATTAATAACCACAAGAAAAAAAATCATTATTATAGAGAAGAAAAAAAACCACTTGGGATTATTTATTGTTTTATATTATTGTGTTTTCCCTTTGTGTTCTAAATTCATTTTGTAATTTTATAATTTAGTCGTTTGTATTGAAATGTATTTGTTGGTGATTATAGTTTAAGCTATTAAACTGGGCTTTTAGAAACATCATTCCCTTCAGACATAGTTCTCTGCATAATCTTTGCAATATAAACTCTATTTTATTTAAATTAGAATTATGTAGTTCAATAACCAACAAGTAGAAATTATATTCAGCAGTAAGAGATGAACTGAGTCTGGGAAAGGTATTAAAAAGAGACAACTAAAAGAGATTTGCAGAGTTATACATGCATTATACAGTAACACCATTTTTAATATGCTATCGTAGTGAGGATGAGAAAATACACTGTGCATTGATACTATAATTGCTCTTAAAGTGAATGTAAATTTTGATGCTAAAGTGCTCGGTTTTAAAAAAATTGATTAAAAACAGGGGCACTTTAATTCATCAAAATTTACATTTTACTCCTGTTGTGAAAAAAAACTTACCTTTTAAACTTGAAAGCTGCTACAGCTTCCTCCTGTCGTCACAAGCCATTTCTGATGTCAGAAATGATTGATGAGTCATCCTCCAATCACGGCTTCCCCCCGGGGAATCAGAGTCTGATTCAATGCCGTGATTGGAGGAAGTCAGATTCCTCATTTTAGACCCAGGAAGAGGCTTTGCGACGAGTGGAGGAAGCTGGATCTGCTGTCAAGATTAAAAGGTAAGTTTTTTTTTCACGAGTGAAATGTAAATTTTGATGAATTAAAGTGCCCCTGTTTGTAATCAAATTTTTAAAAAACCGGGCAATTTAGTATCAAAATTTACATTCACTTTAAGATCCCAATACATTTAAAACAATCTAAAATATATGTGCAAGTAATAAAATAAAACACAAGTTATGTAAAAGCATATAATAAGGTAATAACTTTTTCTTGACAATGTTTAGAGAAATGTCATTGTGCGATTATCATAAATAGTTTCAAATACATATAGTGGCTCAATTTATCATACTACAAGTGGATAATGTCCCCAGCCCATAACCTGTCTGTCCAGCATTGCGGTGAGCAGGCAGAATTCCCTGCCTACATTTTACCAGTGCACTAGCAAATATTTTTTTGCAGAAGCTTCACTTACTATTGATCAAGCCTTAATAAATTAAGCTTACATTGTAGAATTTCGCCAAAAAATGGAAATCAAATTAGTGGCAATAACTGTCTAATGCATTATATGTGTTAACTTGTCACTAGTAATAGTGCTACAGTATGCATTGGCAAAGACAGATGTCCTTAAAAGGAAACTACTGCATGTGAATGCTCCTTATTTTATATCCTTGTTTTCTATCCTTAAGCCAGTATTCTACTCAATTGAGACTCAAAAATTGTGAAATGCTTAGAATGCTGGCTTAAGGATATAAAATATAGTGTCTTAGTAAATGGAGTATATTCAACAAAGAGGTCAGTTACTAGTAGTGTTTCTCAGGGGTCAGTTCTGGGGCCTGTTTTGTTTATTGTGTTTATCAGGCATATCAGCAAAGGGCTATAGAGGAAATAATCTCTGTTTGCAGATGATGCAAAAGTTTGTAATAGAGTAGAAGTTTCAGGGGGCTGGACCAAATGAGAGGTGATGTAAAAAAAAATTGGAGGACTAGACAAATGACTGGTATCTAACACTGCAAAGTGCAAAATTATGCATTTAGGAATGGGAAAAAAAAATCTTTAATTACAAACTCAGTGACACTTTACTAACTGTTACAAATGAGGAATATGACTTGGGAATTATTTCTGATGATTTAAAATGTAGTAAACAATGCAAAATTGCAGCGAGTAAAGGTAATAGAATAGTTGGTTGTATTGAGTGGCACGCTAACTGTTGTGCACAAGTGAAGAGGATTTTTTTTGTTGCAGCGCTTTGCGTGCATCTTAAGTAGCATGGTAGTACTGGTTGAAAGTAATCATATTCATTTTAGCGCAATTGAATTTAATACACGCCAGAATAGAGTGACTTCAGAGCTCTGGCTAACTGTTGCATGAGACAAAAAAGTTGCACAAAATGCATCACAAATACATTTTAAAGTACAGTTACAATAATAATAACACTATCTAATAAAAAATAGTGCAAAAAATAGTTATAAGGGCTCGAAGATATGAGGCCCCATGTTTTAGAAAAATAAAAAGGCCTGCAAAAGGCTTTAACATAGAGATACATAGATATATATGTCTAAAGATAGATATATGTGTATACATATGTATTTTTATGTGTATATATGTATTTACAGACACATAAATGCATATATATTTATACATATATAGACATATACAGGTAGCCCTCAGTTTACGCCGGGGTTAGGTTCCAGAAGGAATGGTTGTAAATCGAAACCGTTGTAAATTGAAACCCAGTTTATAATGTAAGTCAATGGGAAGTGATGGTGATAGGTTCCAGGCCCCTCTCAAAATTGTCATAAGTTACACCTAATATATTATTTTAAAAGCTTTGAAATGCAGACTTTAAATGCTAGAGAGCATTATAAACCTAATACAATAATCACACAACACAGACTACACTTGCATTTTTCTGCAAACCGTTCTTTCTATGCATTCCAATCTATAACTGAGTTATAGACAGGAAGATCTTGTTCCTTTGAAATCTGCTTGATAGCTCAGGTCAAACTGATTAATTTCAACTTGCTTGGCTTTGCTGCAACACAAGTAGACAGCTCCACCTGCTGGCTATTTTAATAAATGCACTGCTTCTCAATGCTTTTCAATAGCAGTCACATGACTTGGGAAAAAGGTTGTTATTCTGAAACAATGTAAATTGAACCGTTGTAAAACGAGGGCCACCTGTATATATTTTTATATATATATATATATATATATATATATATATATATATATATACACAAATGGAAAGAAGGGTATTTACACTGTATACTTCAAGCTTTAAAGTTTTGTCTGTGAGAAGTTCACTCTGAATTTTAACTATGAGGCAAAGAGGAAAATCTTTGTGTGAAGTCTGTTCCGTGAGCCAGAAACAATTAATAGTGACACAAACCGGACATTGCTACACAATAATGCGACAGGGTATGCAGGCCAGATAAAGAGCTATACAAAGTGCTTGTATACGAGCTTTGAAAGGAGGACCGTGCCCCCATCAGCATATAGCTGTTTGTAACTCACGGTTTGAAGCGCTATTTATCCGGCTCTATTGTATCTGGCTCTGCAATTACCTTCCTGTCGGGTCCATCGTATCCCTCAGTCTCCGTGTCTGGCGTACAACTTCCTGTTCCTCAAGGCATCTGTAGCGTCGGGACTTCTTTCCTTACGCCTGTTGCGTTTTCAGCCAATCCTTGTGGCCGAATCTCGTGCTGTGCTACAGCACTGTAATCCAATTGCCTCTGCGTAGGGTAAACACTCCTCCTACGACCCGTGAAAACGACAAAGACCAGCCGAGGCTTCTGATCCCAGATCCTGGCTGGTAATGTAGATTCAATAAACAGAAAGTAGAAATTGCACTGACATTGAGACTTTTCAAGCACAAAGTCAGGTACTTGAAAAAAGACTACTACAGAGAGGCTACCCCAAATATGTGATAAAACAAGCTAAATCACCGGTGGATAAACTCAACCGAGAGTCCTTACTTCAGGGATCCACAAGGCAAGGTATCCCCGAAAAGGACAGAGTCACTTTTGTCACAGACTACAGTGTAGAGTATAAAAGCATCTGTGACATAGTGAACAAGCACTTTCGTCTTTTTACAGCAGATGATAGGCTTGTAGGTTGTGTAGAGTCAGGCCTCAGGTGTTCTTACCGAAAAAGTAAAACCCTAGGCAATCATTTATCCCCCTCAGAACTACCACGGCTGACTGTCACGGATTCTAGTTCTTGGCTGAGACATAGGGGGATGTACAGATGTGGGAAAACCAGGTGTAAACCATGTGATTTAGCCGTTGTCTCGGATGAGTTTCATTCAGAGGTCACGGGAGAAGTCTTTAAAATTGAGTCATGTCTCAACTGTACATCCTCCTATGTCATTTATCTCCTCACATGTGCTGAGTGCCGACTACAGTGCATAGGCCTCACCACGACTGAGGTGAATGCCAGAATAAGGAATCATTTGTCTACCATTAAGATAGGAGAAGCCACCACCCCGCTGGTTAAGCACTTCAAGCTTGTGCACAATAAAAGCAGTGCCACGTTGAGATGGCAAGCAATCTAGTGGGTCAAAAAACCTTTGCGAGGAGGTGACAGGGAACATATTCTTGGGAAACAAGAAATGTTCTGGATTTTTAGGCTCCAGACCAGAGTGCCAAGAGGTCTCAACTCTGAATACGACCTCATCAATTATTGGCAATAGAACTATTAATAGGTCCTGCCAGTTTCTGAGCAAAGTGACACATAGACCACTTAAGATGCTAAAAGCAAAAAAATAAATACATAAAGTAATGCACTCAATCTTTCAACAAAAGATAGACAAAACATCTCAGGTCTGCTATTTCAAATATACAAAATATTTAAATGGTAGCCACTAAACAGTGAGAGGTAGGGTATCTAGTGTTAGATAGACCCAATAAAGTACACAATTCATAACCAGTAGTTATCTCAAAATATTTTTTCTTTTTTCTTTTTTCTTTATAGCATATCTTATATTATCTCCATTTTTGAAACAGTATAGTGTACATATCAAGACATATTCCCCAGTTTTTCGCATTCTCTCCCCCTGTTTACTTTTACTTTTTCTTTTTCTTGCATTAAGTGAGTATATATTTAGGTTTAAACTGTTATTTGATAGCAGAGTATAAATACTTGATTACTCACATTTAAGGTTACATATAATGTACCAATTTAATGCTAAAATTACAAAGTCAGCACAAGATCACATAAACAGCACTGGAAAGGAATAGGTTAATGTTATCCACTCTGAACATGTGTAATGTTTTTAACCAATGAAATGCACTTTTGTCTTTTAAAAGAACAGCACAGGTGTACTCTGTTAGCTATGATTACGGTAACTGACCGAAACACTGTGCTCAGAGTTGTTCGATATGAATGGACCCCTCCTGGGCTTTTATCTACGGAATTCAATAAACTTCACTTTTTAACTTTTAAACTAACCCTGGATCTACTTTCTGTCTTTTGAATCTCTCTCTCTCTCTCTCTATATATATATATATATATATATATATATATATATATATATATATATATATATATATATATATATATATATATATATATATATATATAAAAATGCATTGGAGCCATTTGCAGTCAAGTAAATGAAAACATATCAAATAAAATGTATGCAGTATTCATATTTATTAAAGTGTTATACTGTGTTTTAGTGTAAATATTTCACATTCCAAAGTTCTTCACATATTGGAATATGTTCTATGTATTTTTAAATAGATATTCCTATATTTATCTGTATATATTTATACCTATATATAATTATATATATATATATATATATATATATATATATATATATATATATATATATATAAATATAAAATTATTGAGGTGTATTAAGCACTCACTGGTATTGAGTCAACTGTGTTAAATTTTCTTTATTTCAAATTTGTGACGTTTCAGGACAAACAGCGTCCCGTCCTCTGAAAAACAACATGTGAAAAATGGTGACTTATAAAGCCTATGACCCCTCCCCTTCCTCTCAGAGCAACAAATCATTTTCATTTCATTATAAAGTGCTCATTAAAACATAGTGTATATCTCATCACAACACAATTGATAGTAATCATTAGCCAAAAACATTATATAATTGTGAGCCCCACTCTTATTGCAGTGTAAGGTGGTGTGATCTGCAAGGATGAAAGGAAAAACAAAAGTGGCGCCATGGTGGAGGTGTGTAAGGTCAAATCTGACCCATGTTAAACCGGAACAAAAATAATTGTTACATCACAAACATCTGATTCACATTTAGAACAGCTAGGAAGTTGATAGGTCAACACAGGCAACACCCCTCTTGGTGATAGGTTCCCATGTAAACAAAACCAAGAGCAAAATCACAGTCAGTCCGATCATACTGAGACCTCAATGGGTAGCTAAAACACAATTCCCTAGTAGCCACGGTACTGTGTATCAAGCGATGGAACCCGTGATCGGCTGTCAGTCTCATCACAAACACATCAGTATGTTAATTCCTAAGCACTCATAACCGTGGTGGAACCATGCTTATCGTGTGACATCATACCTGTCACTCGATCACAGTCCGCCTCAAACTAACCGTTCATACTGTATCCCCGTTCACAGTGAGTCTTATCTGATGTTTCACATCAAAAGCCGGAGACCTGTATCAGAGCCCCTGCGTTCAGTAACGCCCATCAGGGGACCCGATCATTAACATTGTAACTTGTGAAAAACTGATAGTACTACAGTAACATTGGACAGATCGATCCCTTCATACTGAGAAAAGGCTAGTGTATCCCTTCATGAGCCAGAGCCATACATCAGTGCCCCTGTATTAGGTAACGCACATCAAGGGGCATGATCACTGTAATCGTAGCACATGAAATATAAAATGATATATAAAAAATTGGCTAATATGCCTACTCCACTGTAAGCAAACAAATGTAAGTGTTAAAATAACCCTAGACGGATCGAAGGCTAGATCATTAGACCTGTCAAGCATCAGTGCCACACCCCCTGTCTGACACGAACCAATGAGGTCACAGCTAAACCTGTCAAGCATACATGCCACGCCACCTATCTGATACAAATCTATGGGGCTACACTTAAACCGAACCTTCGCAACATCAATGTTAATCACCATCAAGGGACGGGATCCACTCAAATACTCATGTATATGTATCATAATAACCCCACACACCAATGTCATAAAGAAACAATAGAGCCTTATCTCTATAGTATATTGGAGTTGAAAGTCAGCTGAATATCGTAAACAAAACAATGGCGCCAACAAAAATGATGCCGCAACATTAATAGACCAGCAAGACCACATAACGCTCCAGTGGCGTAGAGTACATTACCATCTAATTGATCACACTTATCGATCAATATATATAACACTGTATCATACTACCCAGCATAAGCAGACACTGACTGGAATCCCAGGTATCATGTCAACACAAGTAAAGCCTGGGGAAAAGTAAACTAATGGTACATAGTGGAATAATCCTATCCAAACGAAAAATATCATGTGAAGAGAGATCAATACTCTCGACCGCACAGTTAAGCTGAAAACCTCCAGTTGCCAAAATTAAGTCCGGAATCAATACAAACCAGGCACGACCACCACACCAAAAAAACCACAGTGCCACCTGCTCACCCACCACTCATACAGACCACTCCCACAATGTGTTATTTAAAACAGACAAATATAAAATAAAAATTAAAAAAATTAAAATTAAAAACAAATGAGAGCAAACTCAGCAGTTCTCTTCATGCAAGCAAAGACATAAGGATATATGCATTAAAGGTTCATCAATATCCTGTATTATATGCTAGAAGATATATAAGAGAGAATATACCTGTACTCATAACTGTGCTCATACTGTCCGTGCCACCCAACCAAATAGGGGGGAGGAGCCAAGACAATAAGAGAAGAGAACTGATACTATCTAACAAATATATGCTAGATCTAGATAAAGACCCCAAAGTAACAATTACAGATAACTATATAAGCTAAGAAGAACAGAAAATTAATGTGATGATAGATATCAACAACTATATATGAATAGATCTGTGGACTCTCCATAGAGTCATACATAGACTCTCATCAAAGAAGGAGACACCTCCTCCTATATTGTAGCGTAACAGCCACCCTTCTCATCAACCTGAATGGATCAAGAGGACTCTCACAAATAACATTGCCAACCAGTGATGACATTGAGTCCCCTAGGTGTTAGAGTCCCCAATTCGTAAATCCATTGAGCCTCCTTGCGCAATAGCATAGTGGATCTATTACCCCCCCTCCTGGGGTTGGGCACGTGATCAATGATGCGGAACCTAAGGTCCGACACAGAGTGGCCAGCTTCCAAAAAATGGCGAGCCACAGGTTGGTCAGTCTTTCCCTTGGAGATGGCCATGCGGATGCTGCATCAGTGGTTAGCCATCCGAGTCCTAGCATCATCTATGGTCATGCCGGTATAAAACTTCCCACACGGACAGTTCAAAAGATATACAATATATTGAGTGGTACAAGTAAGGAAGTACTTCAATTCATATCTCTTTCTCAGCTCTGGGTGATGGAAATACGTGCCGGGGTCATGAGAAATAATACCAACAGTGAGACACGTGATGTACAGTTAGATGAAATGACACAGCGATTTCTCCACAGAGGTTACAGGAAGAAGAATCTTAGCGAGATGTTAACATCTGCCCTTGAACCTGGACCTGAGATTAATCACAGGGAAACACGACAACTAACATTTGTCACTACCTACACGCCTGACAGCCATCTGATCACTAGGGCTGTGAAGGACGAATGGAAACTCTTGGAGACAGACCCCACATTGCCCTTTAAAGGATAGGACGCTCCACGGATTGCCTACAGAGGGGTAGGAGTCTGAGGGACATGCTTATGATCACTGATGTTCTACCTGATACCTCACAACAGTCCTGGTTGAAGAAAAAGCGAGGATGTTTTAGATGCCCAAGTTGCATAACTTGCAACAGCATGTTGACCTGCACGGATTTCCATCACCCAGAGCGGAGAAAGAGATATGAATTGAAGTACTTCCTTACTTGTACCACTCAAAATATTGTATATCTTTTGAACTGTCTGTGTGGGAAGTTTTATACCGGCATGAGCACAGATGATGCTAGGACTCGGATGGCTAACTACCGATGCAGCATCCGCACGGCCATCTCCAAGGGAAAGACTGACCAACCTGTGGCTCGCCATTTTTTGGAAGCTGGCCACACTGTGTCGGACCTTAGGTTCTGCATCATTGATCACGTGCCCATTCCCAGGAGGGGGGTAATAGATCCACTATGCTATTGCACAAGGAGGCTCGATGGATTTACGAATTGAGGACTCTAACACCTAGGGGACTCAATGTCCTCATTGTTTGGCAATGTTATTTGTGAGAGTCCTATTGATCCATTCAGGTCGATGAGAAGGGTGGCTGTTACGCTAAAATATAGGAGGAGGCATCTCCTTCTTTGATGAGAGTCTATGTATGACTCTATGGAGATTCCACAGATCTATTCATATATAGATGTTGATATCTATCATCACATTACTTTTCTGTTCTTCTTAGCTTATATAGTGATCTGTAATCGTTACTTTGGGGTCTTTGTCTAGATCTAGCATAGATTTGTTAGATAGTACCAGGTCTCTTTTCTTATTGTCTTGGCTCCTCCCCTCTATTTAGTTGGGTGGCATGGACAGTGCGAGCACAGTTATGAGTACAGGTATATTCTCTCTTATATATCTTCTAGCATACAATACAGGATATTGATGAACCTTTAATGCATATATCCTTATGTCTTTGCTTGCACGAAGAGAACTGCTGGGTTTGCTCTCATTTGTTTTTAAGTTTTATTTTTTTAATTTTTATTTTTTTATTTTATATTTGTCTGTTTTTATTAACACATTGCGGGAGTGGTCTGTATGAGTGGTGGGTGAGCGGAAGGCGCTGTGGTTTTTTTGGTGTGGTGGTCGTGCCTGGTTTGTATTGATTCCGGACTTAATTTTGGCAACTGGAGGTTTTCAGCTTAACTGTGCGGCGAGAGTATTGATCTCTCTTCACATGATATTTTTGTTTGGATAGGATTATTCCACTATTTACCATTAGTTTACTTTTCCCCAGGCTTTACTTGTGTTGACATGATCCCTGGGATTCCAGTCAGTGTCTGCTTATGCTGGGTAGTATGATACAGTGTTATATATATTGATCCATAAGTGTGATCAATTAGATGGTAATGTACGCTACGCCACTGGAGCTTTATGTGGTCTTGCTGGTCTGTTAATGTTGCGGCATCATTTTTGTTGGCCCCATAGTTTTGTTTACGATATTCAGCTGACTTTCCAATATACTATAGAGACAAGGCTCTATTGTTTCTTTATGACATTGGTGTGTGGGGTTATTATGATGCATATACATGAGTATTTGAGTGGATCCCATCCCTTGATGGTGATTAACATTGATGTTGGGAAGGTTCGGTTTAACTGTGGCCCCATAGGTTCCTATCAGATAGGTGGCGTGGCATGTATGCTTGACAGGTTCAGCTGTGACCCCATTGGTTCGTGTCAGGCATGGGGTGTGGCACTGATGCTTGACAGGTCTAATGATCTAGCCTTCGATCCGTCTAGGGTTATTTTAACACTTACATTTGTTTGCTTACAGTGGAGTAGGCATATTAGCCAATTTTTTATATATCTTTTTATATTTCATGTGCTACGATTACAGTGATCACGTCCCTCAATGGGCTTTACCTAATACAGGGGCACTGATTTATGGCTCCGGATCATGAAGGGATACACTAGCCTTTTCTCAGTATGAAGGGATCAATCTGTCCAATGTTACTGTAGTACTATCAGTTTTTCACAAGTTACGATGTTAATGATCGGGTCCCCTGATGGGCATTACTTAACGCAGGGGCTCTGATACAGCTCTCCGGCTTTTGATGTGAAACATCAGATAAGACTCACTGTGAATGGGGATACAGTATGAACGGTTAGTTTGAGGTGGACGGTGATCGAGTGACAAGCATGATGTCACACGATAGGCGTGGTTCCACCACGGTTATGAGTGCTTAGGAATTAACATACTGATGTGTTTGTGATGAGACTGACAGACGATCACGGGTTCCATTGCTTGATACACAGTACCGTGGCTACTAGGGAATTGTGTTTTAGCTACCCATTGAGGTCTCAGTATCATCGGACTGACTGTGTTTTTGCTCATGGTTTTGTTTACATGGGGAACATATCACCAAGAAGGGTGTTGCCTGTGTTGACCTATCAACTTCCTAGCTGTTCTAAATGTGAATCAGATGTTTGTGATGTAACAATTATTTTTGTTCCGGTTTAACATGGGTCAGATTTGACCTTACACACCTCCACCACGGCGCCACTTTTGTTTTTCCTTTCATCCTTGCAGATCACACCACCTTACACTGCAGTAAGAGTGGGGCTCACAATTATATAATGTTTTTTGACTAATGATTACTATCAATTGTGTTGTAATGAGATATATACTATGTTTTAATGAGCACTTTATAGCTACCAATGATTGTTTGCTCTAAGAGGAATGGGAGGGGTCACAGGCTTTATAAGTCACCATTTTTCACATGTTGTTTGTCAGAGGAAGGGACGCTGTTTGTCCCAAAATGTCACAAATTTGAAATAAAGAAAATTTAACACAGTTGACTGAAGACCAGTGAGTGCTTAATACACCTCAATCTTTATACTCTACACCACAGCACCCTGGCAGATGACACGGATGGTGAGAGTGCACACACACACTTCTAAGTTTATATATATAGGTATAGATATATATTTTACCAAAAAAAATATCACATATGTATAGAAGTATGCATTTATGAATAAATAGAACATATCTATATGAAGAACATTGAAATGTGAAATATTCCTATCTTCATGTGGGGTTAGCACACTTGAGAAAATGCAGTCGGTTTGCGTGCTAGTGTGGTTTTTTTTTTATACTTTTTGGCCCCATTGAAGTATATTAGGGAATATGTTATCTTGGTCGCAATAATCAAAGTTCAGCTTTTTACACGTCAGAAAAGTTCGCAAGTGAAAACTTTTTATGTTGAACTTGTAATATGTGTGTAATCTGACGTGCGCTAAAAGTTAAAGTCTAACGGGTGAGCAAGACTGCAAACTACCGCTCCACTCATAATCTACCCCATAGTAAGGTTCTTAGGACACTTGTTACGCCTCATCTTGATTATTGTGTGCTGTTCTGAAGACTATGAGGCCCATTTATCAAGCTCCAAATGGAGCTTGAGGGCCCGTGTTTCTGGCTAGTCTTCAGACTCACCACAAATAGCAGTTATGAAGCAGCGCTCCATAACCCTGTCCGCCTGCTCTGATGAGGCAGACAGAGATCTCCACAATTTACCCGATCGAGTACGATCAGGTTGATTGACAACCCCCTCGTGAGTCTGCAGGGGGCGGCGTTGAACCAGCAGCTCACTTTGTAAAGCTGAGGCTGAGTATTTTCATAAAAAAGAAAAAATAATGATCTAAAGCTGAAGGGTACTAGATTCAGGAGTAATTTGTGAAAGTACTTCTTGACAGAAAGGGTGATTGAATTATGGAATAAACTTCCACAAGAGGTGGTAATGACAAACACTGCGGTGGACTTCAAGAATAATTGGAATAAGCATAAGGCTATCCTATAAACAAGATAAGTTTATACTTTTAGGAAATATTGGGCATACTTTTTGGACCTATGGTTTATATATGCCATCAAAATCTATTTCTATGTTTGTTATAATGAAACAACTTTTTCTGCTACATTAAAGGGATATTACTCTCTACAAAGTGCATAAGTCTAATTAAAATGCATTATTGAAATATGTTAAAATATTTTTGCATAAAAATAATAATAAAAAAACAAAAAATTCATATTAGTCAAAAGTAGAAAATGTCACTGGCTTATAATTAGAACTCACACAGCTCTCATAGTAGACAATGGCATGCCACATAAACCTAAAAAAACATAAACTGGATTTTCCAGCTGTAAAAAATTGATTAAAAAAAATGGAAACAAAGAAATTGTTTTAATTTTATTTGTCTTATTTAAAATGTAAGACAAATTTCCTAAATAAGTTGTTATTTTTGAAAGATCAAAATATTTATAACATATAATTATTATGGGCCTAGCCTAGGCTTGAAACATTGTCATTAATTATCTTTTGGACAAAATGAGTAATAATTAAATATCCTTTATTAATATATTAGCTTGATTTGTAATTTGTTTTTATAATACTGTTGATAGTGGCTATGCTATCCTAGTCCGTGTTTTTTCAAACAAAAACTTTGGTGTTGTCTCCTGTTCTTTTAAAATGAATCCTTTGATAGAGAAAACTCACAATGTTCATTTAACAATCTCTTATCACACAATAAACACTGGTAATTATATAAATACCAGTGTTTTTCCAGAAGTAATTTTGTTCTCTAATCTTCTAGATGTCTTACTTGCATTATGACCCTAATTGTGACCTTTACCAGGACCTTCTACCAAACACAATTAAATCTACTTACTAGTAACTCTGTACCCATTAACACTTCAGCATTGGATCTAGTAGCACCAACAACACTCATTGCCTTACTAACAATTCAAAAACAACCAACCATAAACCCTTTAGCAAATTTTGCTCCCTTTTCTAAAAGTCCCTTTTCTAAAAGTCTTGGTGCTCCTTGCAAGTGTTCATAGTGCAACTCTGCTTACCAATCATTGACGCTCATAACACATCCTCTCAGTGATACCTGCCAATATCTATGGACCCCACTATAGTCCCTCCCAGCACAACCCAACGCAACCATTGACCATGTCCAATTTCCAAGTGTTTTGCTTCAACTTAGAATTTCCAAGTGTTACAGTGGTGTCAATCTTCAGCCTATTCTGGCAAAAGGAAAATTATCCTTTGTGGCACTCTTCCTTGCTGGAGGATTTGATCTAGTTCAGTATTATCTATCTGTCTGTCTCTCTGTCTATCTATATATCTATCTATCATCTATCTCTCTACCTTGATAAAGAGTTATGAACAGAGAGTGAGCCAATATTTATTAAACAGATCACATATTTTAACATATGTTTGAACAATATAATAAAAAGCCATTCAGGTACAATAGGATTAAGGCTTTTCTTTAAATAAAGTAACACCTGTGTGATGCAGAGACATATATTTATGTTGATTAAATTACTGCATGGTAATGTTTATCAATTATAACTTTATTTTGTATATTGAATGATGCAAACCTAATAAAAGTTCCAAAATAACCACAGAGTGACCTTACTGCACATACCACAACTTTAACAAACTTCCCTACGGTATTAAAGCATGTTGGGGAGCCCCAGCATCATTGTCTGTAATTTACTCATGCCTTACTAAAACGGAGTGGGCACGAGAACGAGGCAGGACAAACTTGCAGTGTCTGTTGTATACGAAGACCACCATGAGATACGCTCCAGTAGCTATTACCGGGAGCTCCTTAATATATTTACCAATGCAAAATTGCTAAAGATAGCAATTCCAACGTATATCTATCTGGAACTCACAATAAAAATGCATTTTAAAGATAAAAAATAAATCACTTTGATTCTATTTCAACACACACATGAAACACATTAACCCCATTAAACTAAAATATAAAAGGAAACAATCAATGATGGGGCTTTGTACATTTGATATTTGGGTGGGGAGAGTTTACAATGCATAAATATTGTTATATATTTTACATGTGTATATGAAAAGCAACTTTCAAAAACTGATCATTCTTTTTAAAGGGCCCCTTTTTCTGGGATATAACATATGAACATATTCATATTCAAATGTATTATTCCCGTAACATCAATCACACACTACTACTGCAGATTTAAGAAGAAAACAAACCAGAACTGCTATGTTAATGGGCATGAAAACCCTAATTTAAAAGAGAGTAAACCTTTTTATATGAGTGGGAGTGTGTGTGTGTGTTGTATATTATCTTAAGGGGAAAGGAAAATCTATGTAACAAATTGAACCAAAGAAAATCTATAAATCTAAAACCAATTTCACATTAATTTATACTTGAATGTTATGTTTTCTATTGAAACAAAACAAACACATGTTGAAAATGTATTAAAGGTTCATAGTAATTTCAAAATGATATGTCTAGATGCTTAGAACCAATGTATATGTTAATCTCTGATGAGGGGAGCATACAACTGAATTGTTTGTTCCAAATACAATAAACCATTGGTTTTTACTGGAAGCTCAGATTTCTTTCTTTTTGCATATATATGTTAATATGCCCATGTGTGATGAGTATTTTAGAAGATAATGGAATAATTTACATGTATGGCAACAAAAAATATTTACATATTTGTACATACAATATTAACATACACATGTGACTTACAACAGCTCATAGTTAAATATTTATATTTGTAATTACTTGTTACATAACTTGTAAAGAAAGTTCACTCAGATTTTTAGGACAACAATTTTACACACAAAAGTATAAATAATCCCAACATAAAACAATAATCTAAAGTTGCTTGTGAAATTTATTTTATAGTATCAACATATGTTAAATTGAAATTTTTATAAAAATATTTCACATGCTGTCATTGTTAAAATGTTATGTGTACAATAATAATATTATGTAGGGCATATGTGTATATTTGGAACCTTACATTTTTATAATGGAAAGCAAAAAAAAACAGAATAACAACCTTTTTTTTCCAGTCATGTGACTACTATTGAAAAGCATTGAGAAGCAGTGCATTTATTAAAATAAATAGTAGGTGGAGCTGTCCGCTTGGGTTGCAGCAAAGCCAAGCAAGCTGAAATTAATCAGTTTAACCAGACCTGAGCTATCGAGCAGATTTCAAAGGAACAAGATCTTCCTGTCTATAAATCGGTCTAGATTGGAATGTATAGAAAGAACTGTTTGCAGAAAAATGCAAGTGAAGTCTGTGTTGTGTGATTATTTTATTAGGTTTATAATGATGTTTAGCAAATGTTTTTGTTCATTTAACTTAGTTTAATTATATATTCTGTGTTGTGTGAATATTTTATTAGGTTTATAATGCTTCATTTCAAAGCTTTAAAAATAAATATAGATATCAAACAGTCCCAGACCGGCAATATATTTGGATCCTATTGGCTGATTGGAACCTTTCAGCCAATAGGAATGCAAGGGACACCATCTTGGATGACGTCACTTGCATTCAAGTTACAGTTTACAACGGCAACCGTATTTAAGAAGAGCTCTGCGCTGGATGACTTCAGGATGTACCCGCTCCGTGCCGGATAGATTAAGATAGAAGATGCCGTCTGGATGAAGACTTCACTGGCTGGATGAATATGGAAGAGGCCGTCCAGATGAAGACTTCTTGTCGCCTGGATGAAGACTTCTTTCCGGCTGGATCGATCCTTCAAGCGGGACTTCAATAACTGTAAGTGGATTGTCGGAGTTTAGTGTTTATTTAAGGGTTTTGGGTGGGTTTTATTATTAGAGTAGGGTCTGGGCAGGTAAACGAGCTAAATGCCCTTTTCATTGCAATCGGGAGCTTAGGTTATTTTAGATAGGGTTTTTATTTGGGGGGGTTGGTTGGGTGGATGGGTGGTGGGTTTTACTGTTGGGGGTGTTTGTATTTTTTTATAGATAAAAGAGCTGATTTCTTTGGGGCAATGCCCCACAAAAGGCCCTTTTAAAGGCCATTGGTAGTTTATTGTAGGCAAGGGTTTTTTTATTTTGGGGGGATTTTTTATTTTGATAGGGCTATTAGATTAGGTGTAATTCATTTTTATTTTGATAATGTGGTTTGTTTTTTTCTGTAATTATAGTGTTTTTTATTTTTTGTAACTTAGCTTTTATTTTTTTTTGTAATTTAGTAATTTTTATTAAGGTTAAATAGTATATTTAAATAATTTGAGTAGGGTTAGGTTTTTTAATATGTAATTTAGTTAATTTAATTGCTAGTTTAATTTAATTGTAGTATAATAGTTATGGTAGGTTAATTAATAAATAGGTTCTTTTAATTCTACAGGTAAGTTTAAATTTATTATAAGATAGGGATGTTGTAATTTTAATTTAAAGTTAGCGGCTTGGTAGGTTTAGGGGTTAATAGCTTAATTTAGTTTATGGCAATGTGGGGGATGGTGGTTTAGGGGTTAATAGGTTTAGTTAGGGATAGTGATGTGGGAGGCCAGAGGTTTAGGAGTTAATATGTTTATTTAGGTGGTGGCGGGGTCCAGGAGCGGCAAGATAGGGGTTAATAACTTTATTAAGGTGGCGGCGGGGTCCGGGATGTTAGGCGAGCATATTGGTGCTGGCGAATTCAGCATAGTTGAGGCTTTGGTAAATATCCCCCATAATCAGTTGATTAGTAAACGTTATTAACCTGCTCTCACCCAAAGTAATCCTGAAAGTGTGGCCTTTAATGGAGGCCTGAGGACAGGCTTGAAAAGCCATGGTCTATGTAATCAGTGATTTCTTTGGTCTGGTTTTAATAATTCATACAAGTTTTATGTCATGCAAAACATTACTCTAAATTATTCATTATGCAACCGTATTTGCTTTTCAAGCATGGAAAGTGCTATTACCATATTTAAACAATGGCTACTGACAGTGAAGTCAATGTATGTAGTATTAGCAGCCTGACTAGCCTATCCATAGATGGGCTAATTTAAATCATTA
This sequence comes from Bombina bombina, assembly GCF_027579735.1. Lineage (NCBI taxonomy): Eukaryota > Metazoa > Chordata > Amphibia > Anura > Bombinatoridae > Bombina > Bombina bombina. The sequence goes on along the minus strand of NC_069504.1, from coordinate 935,185,734 downwards.
CGTATATCAGGGTAAAAGTGGACTGGGGAAAGCTAAAACAGGGGAGTAGATCTGAAAGATGTGAATCATCAGAATCTGCTGACAGATGGTGACAATTATGGACTAGCATACTTATTTTTTCTTCTTCTGCTTTGTTGTCCATAGGGAATATCTGAAAATGGTAATGCATCTCATGATGACCTGTGTGTCCTATTGCAAATGATAATAGCATTATTTTTAAGAGCATTTGAGTATGATATAAAGGTGCGCTGGCATTGCACTGCAGTGGGTTTCATTATGGTGTATTTTTTCAAGGTGCACATGTTCCTATATTCCTGCAGGATGCTCTTTATATCTTTTTTTATTTTATTTTTATTTAAAAAGTATGGTAAATTGGTGATATTCCAAAGGCCAATGACCTTTGCCTTAGAGGTATTGTGATGCACCTGCTGGCCATTTTCTGGTTTTAATCTTTGTTGAACATTCAGTGAGTTATAGCCAGATTTTTTAAAAAAAAGAAAATTCAACAGATGGAGGCACATGTTGTGTCCTTTACCAGGTGTTGCTTATTGGCATTTATACTTAATTTAATCCTGTAAAATAAAATTATATATATATATGTTTTCACACATAATGACTATATAAGCATAGTATAGGTACTTACTTCTTTGCTCAATGGATACACTCATGGCTGTGGGTACCTGAAATAAATGTGCTGACATTTGTGCTACTAAAAGACTTCTCACATAGGATTACTAAGCATTAAAGGCATATCAGGTTTAAAATTTAAATGTGCATGGTTGTTTTTCCAATTTTAAACAGAATCATGTTTCCAGTATGTTTCCATAGCCATTTTCAGCAGCATAATCATGTATGCTATGATTTTTTTCCATACACCAGTATTTAAATATCTTGCCTGCTCAGAGAGGTGGCAGTGATGTGTATTACATCTGACAAGATACAAGTCACTGCTGATTTCAGGTGTTTGCATATTGCCGTAGGGCCTCTCACATCATATGTTTGTATGCCATTGAAAAACAGTATTATAAAGAACTTAGATTAGACCACCCTATCATCCTTGGCACACTGAAGTTCTGGGATTCTGTAAGACATGTTAATGAGGTTGATCCTAATCCCTCACCTGCCCAAACCCTAGCTAGCACTCTTCATTGTTTCCCAGATTCACATCTAGAGACTTACACATTAAGTTAAAAGTTAAACATACAGGCGACTTACATAGTGGATTGCTACAAAAACAATAAATGGAGGCCATATTCCCAATTTTGTGAAAAGTACCATATACCAGCTCATCTTTATTTTGAGACATATCAATTGAGTAGTATTTTGAAACCTTGGTGCTATCTCAGATTGTAATTAAGAGAGACAAAAAAATGGGAAAAGAGAGGGACTAAAGGCCATTCATTAAGAGGTACCCTATCATTTCACTATAAACTACTTCTATCGGCCTATAGCCAACACACAATAGGTTAGATTAATTTGTAGGAAAGAGGACCTAGGTTTCACAGCAAAGACTTTCCATTGTACCACCCTTTGAAAACTTTACTACAAAATACTTGATAGATGGCACTGAGTCCCAGCTACCCTACAAAATATTTTAACAGCCACTTACTGTGGTGCTGTAGGGAATCTGACCAAATAGGTACAGCAGTACACATATGGAGGGATTGTCCTAAAATCTAGCCTATTTGGTGTTAGTTATTTAGTATCCTTAGGCACATGCAGATAGATATACCCTACAGGCCAGAAGCAAGTCTCTTGCACTTACAGTAGGTCTCCCGAACTTAACCCCAGCCTCCAAAGTCCTTCTAGTTTACCTCCTCATGGCCACTAAACTAGCAATTGCAAGATAATGGAGGAATCCTACAGCTCCATCTATACCTCAGGTCATATCTATTGTGCAATACATTAAAACTATGGAACTAAACCCTTTCAAGACTCGAGATAAAATAGATTAGTACATAGAGATTTGGACACCTTGGTTAGAGATGTTTCCCAATTGAGCCTCAACTAAGTGATTAATTTGAGCCAGACAATAAGCCCTGTATCGACCCATGCCCCTTAGAACATACTGAGCAAATATCTTTCCCTTCCTGACCCCATTTTTTTCTATCTCTCTTCTTTCCCTCTCTATCCAATACTACTAACTCTCTCTTAATCTACTCTTACCACCACACTTGCCATAAAGCTGAGCGCACCTCCATTAATAAATCATTCATGCTGATAACCTTTATCTTTTTCTTTCCTACACTTTCCACACAAGCAAGTTCATTGTTAAGTTAATAACTGTACTACTGTTATGTATTGTATGTTAAATGATGTTAATTATATGAGTCACAATAATTCTGAATGCTGATTGTATCTCATGTTACTTATGTTAATACTGTTCACCTGACAAAAGTAAGCCTGTGCACCATTGTCAATATGTTCTAAAACTGAATTTATTTTTTAACATTCATGTCTATAATGTTCACTAGTACTTTGTAAGACTGTATAGGTTTATATGTGACTTATATTCTCCTAATTTGTATAAATCTTTACCTCGATAAAAATTGATTAAAGAAAAACAGTATTATATTTATATAGATGTATTTGTGTTAATGTACATATATATTGCAATATTCACTAATAATGCAACAATGCACATTGCATTTATTTTTATTTCCCTCTTATCAATGTGGGATTCTTTATAGGGCCTTACATTTTTTGAGACTATGGACTCCATTTACGAAGCAGCGAGAACTGCTCCAGGGCCCTTGCGGGGCAGATTCGCACATGCAAGCCTGCTTCCCGCAATGTAAGAAGCAGCGGTCATCAGAGGTGGCAAAAAGAAATCACAGAGAGCGAGCTCTCAGTGATTGACAGTCCCTCCATTGGCGCGATTGTTCGCACAAATCAATGGGCAGTCATTCAGTCGCCCGTATGCAGCGAAGGCGGGCGGACAGCTTTGCATGTTGAGAAGCTGTCTGTCCGCCTTTTAATACATGGGGCACCAAGTCTTTGTAAAGGTGTCTCTTTCTGTGGAATTGCAATATAAAACGTGTATACAGAATTTGTACTTGTTAAAGCGATACTAAAACCATTTTTTTTCTTTCATGATTCAGATAGAGCATGCAATTTTAAGCAACTTTCTAATTCACTCCTAGTATCAATGTTTCTTCATTCTCTTGCTATATTTATTTGAAAAACAAGAAAGTAAGTTTAGAAGCCGGCCCATTTTTGATTCACAATCTTGGTTGTGCTTGCTGATTGGATGCTAAATGCACCCACCAATAAACAAGTGCTGCCCAGGGCCCTGGACCAAAAATTGTCTGGCTCCTTAGCTTAGGTGCCTTCTTTTTCATATAAAGATAGCAAGAAAACAAAGACAAATTAATAATAGGAGTAAATTAGAAATTTGCTTAAAATTGCATGCTCTATCAGAATCATGAAAGAAAACATTTGGGTTTATTATCCCTTTAAGTGTTGAAATGTGTACCTTGAATTATTTAGAAACATAGAAACAGTGTGGGTTTTTGTTTTGTTTTAGTTACTCACAAGTTGTTAACCTGTCCCTCTCTGAGTTTCTGGAATGTGAAAAACAAAGTAAAAAAGTATAAGTATGAGACATTTTCATAGAATTTTCTCTTACACATTTCTCCTAGAAACACTGAAGATTTCCTTGTGTTTTCTGTATATACTATCAAGTTTTTGGTGTCTGGAGTCTTGGTGACCTGTCCCTCTCTGATGTTCTGGAATCTGAAATACATATGAATGAGGACAAACAACTGTAAGTATGAGATGTTGGCATGAAACATTTTTTTTTAGTATTGTTAAAAATATTTGTTCAAAGACACATGGTACAGCATTTGTTTTTGAGTGGCACATGCTGCAACTTAAACATAAGATATATATTATTATTTTTTTTTTGCCTGCCCTCCAGCTTCATCTGCCTCTCTCTTGCCTGCATCGGTTTGATTGTAAGCTATATGCTGCACACAGGGGCAAAACTACAGGGGGTGCAGAGCTCGCAATTGTGACTGGGCCCCCAAGGATTTTTTTTTTTTTTTTACAATAAAAATGTTGACCTGCCACTGCCTGTACTGATATCATGTGAGTGTGACATGATGCTTCACTAGTGTCTCTGACTACAGGGGTTAGAGTTTCTGTTTTACCAATTGGTGTTTATGTGTGTGTTTATGTGTGTATGTGTGTATGTATGTATGTGACTGTGTGTGTATTTATGCATGTATGTGTGTGTGTGTATGTTTGTGGAACCAGCAAATTACAGACCTTGTTACTACAGCATGGGGGGCAGGGGGTAAACAGTGTCAGTCTATACAGTACCACTATATACAGTACGGGGGGCTGGGCCATGTCACAGACTACTGTGGTCACTTTCTAAAGTACTGGGGCGGGTAGGGTCAGGCCAGCCATCTCACCGGCAGATTACAGACTGTGTCTCTGACTCACTATATACAGTACTGGTGGGTTAAACAGTGTCACTATATACAGTAATAGGGGGTCAGACCATCTCACTGACTGTGGGCCAAGGGTACCTCCTTTTGCAGACATGTAATCTGATTCACATTTTTTTTTTCTGTGCTATTCTTGCACCTGGGCCCTGTGGTTTCTAGTTATGCCTCTGGCTGCGCATAATTTTTTATATATATATATATACACTTTTGAGCCTTTTCCAGTAAAATACATTGAAATATGCAATTTTAATATGTTTTAATAGAAATACTTGATCGTCCTATGTTCTTAACCTATAAAAAAAGTTTGAAAAAAATATATACACACAAGTTTCTATACAATACATATCTATCTATCTATCTATCTATCTATCTATTCATACCAAGAAGTTGCGGTCATGGGTAAAGTCACTGCTACTAATGCTATGTATGAGTGGTTGTGGCTTTGCCCAGATGTTGGCTGCTGTACTCTTGCTGTATCTTAATCTATGGTTTGCTTAGAATGAGATTTTCAATGTGTCAGTGAAGTTGCAGTCACATGCCCAGCCAACGTAACTCACGTCACGTGCCTAAAACTTTTGCATAATAGTGTATATTATTTAGAATTGTATGTAAATAATACATAAATATGCCGACTACAAAACTAAAGG